>NW_027658704.1:52500-62500 GCF_041902795.1 Electrophorus electricus | reverse complement strand
TGTACAAGAAATCCACAGTGACAAAGAACCACTACTCCATGGTACTGTTCTTCAGCCAAAACGTCAACGTCAAGGGTCACTTAAGATTCTTGGGGCAACTTGAACCAGCAACCTTCCAATCACAAGTCAAGTACCTTATCCGCTGAGCTAATCTAATCTTCAATATTCTTTATTAACATAGAGTCAGGTGTTTGGGGCAGGAAAATAATAATGCAATCAGATTTTCTGTGCAGTAATATTTTATTTCAACTATACATGCTGTGTTAAAAAATCAACAAAAATATCCTTAAGGATGATGGTAGTATTTACAGTTTCACAGTACAGTTTTGCAACATATCTACACATTAAAATACTCTGGAAAACAAAACAACTGGAGTTCAAACTGCCCAGTTTTACACAGTATATAAAAAACCTAGGTAGATAGGTAGGCTTCTCTTTGCACATAAAACAACTGGCTGAAATGTGGAGGCTTCATTTCAGAATGCAACAGAAAAAAACCAAACAAAGATAATATTGCAATATACAAAGCAGTAGAGCAGGTTCGGCCTCAGCAGACATGTCGGAGCACACCTTGCCCCTTGCCATGGGACCAGTAGCTCAGTGCATGGGCAGCTATTTAAAATACAATCATCACATGTAAACAGAAGGACAGCTTCCAATTCGCTGCATGCCTTCCCCAAGAGGCTGACAAATAAGCTGTTAAGATTTTATATTACTTTCTTCAGAAAGTGAACCACATTTGCCAAATACCCAATTTACAGTTGAAAGCAGCAATGTCTGTCTATGTTTTAAATTTGTGTCAAAGGGATAGGTCTGTAGAATTAAATTGTACAAAAAGTTGATGTTTACATCCCAGTGTCTGAATACATTGTCGAATGTGACACCTTACCAAAAACCAGGGGGCTGGTGGGACTTTTTATAGTAATTTGCAAATGCAAAAATTTATTTTGGTTTTCTTAGTGTCTCCCATTTCTTTTCCCTTTACTCTCCCATTTCTTTTCTTCTAGTTTAATTTTATTCAGCCCGTAAGTAATTATCATGTGGTTAAATGGGTGCAATGACATGATTCCTAAACCAAATAAAAATTTCAACCATGGTGAGGCTTTTAATAAGGCACAAAATACACAAATCGAGGTACACTTGCCTCTGAAATATCCATGTTCATATATTTATATATTTACAATAATGTCATTACCAGCATGACTCTTTAGGAGACATTGGTACATCTTACAATGACTGATTATGATTATAGATTTAATGGCCAAATGACAGGTCTGAGCCACAGGCGTGTAGATCCTGATCCATCCACCGATCTATGAGCTCTCTAATGTTTCTCAAGAAATTTAGACATATTGTGAACACGTTTGGCCTGTACTGAAGGCTTTGGACCCACTTGATAATAATGCCTTATTCAGAGAAGAAAAAAATGTAGAATGGGTCCAGCAATGACTAGAGCAGTTTCTGGGTGGGGTGGGGGTGTTTTGTGAAGCAAAGGAGAGAGGGAGTGGGAGAGAGTGTGTAGTCGGGGGTCATTACAGGACTTGTGGCAGTAGGTTTGTCATTCATGATGAATCTACAGGCTTTGCCGTGTTTCTGTCTCTCCCAAACAGGAGCAAACAAAGTGCTCTACTGGACACAACAAGTACTGAGCCTCATGTTCTGCAGCAAAACACACGAAGGACCAAGCCTACCAACACTGTCCAGGAGGTTAGGGCTGAACTGATCAATGCACAGGCATCAAAAACACACTATGTAACATTTTCGTCTAACCCAGTAGCAGCAAAAAGTGTTATAATTTTCCCCAGTGAGTTTTAAAAAAAAAGTTACCCAAGTAGGCACCGGAAATCTCCTCTGCACACAGAAATGGCTGATTAATAGTTGGCTCTCTACACCTCCACAAATATACACACACACATGATGTTAACATACCCCAAAATGGGATTCAGTTTTACAACACAAATGACTGGAGCTGGGGAGAAGCCAGTGGTTAAGTGCATCCCTTTTTGTGATGACTGAATGTAGACTGGTTCACCCCAGAGGGCTGTCCTCTGAAAAAGAAAATGAAAAATGCTACCTCTCCATCCTGCTGCCTTCTCTTCGCCTAAACACAGCCAAAATCATGTCGTACCATGTTGTCACACTCTGCCCTTTCATCCTCTTCAAAACAGCCAAATGCCCACGTCCAACCCTCTGTCCATTTCTGCCCTGTTCACTGAAGAACAGGACTCTGCAGGGTGGCAGGGAGGAGGGCGAGGCAATTTTTCAAGTATTCCATCAACGGTCCCTGCCACCCGAATCAGCTGTGGCACCTGTGCCCTCTGACCTTAGGCGTCCCTGCCGCCTGGAAGGCCAGAGACTCATATTTAACTTGATATAAACTACAAAGTAGTGGGACACAGGTGACATGATGTGGCTCTGCTGTGCTCTCTTCTGAATGCACAGCGAGAGGGCATTTAGACACAGTTGGACCCTTTTGCTTAGCCAGAAAGCCTTTTACTCCTACGGTCCTTTTCACAGGATATAAGTAGCCCACAAAGGGCTTGTCAGTAGCTGTATTTGTTCACTGCTCTCATCTGAGGTGTCTGTGGCACAAAGCTGCTGGGTTTTGGGGGCACATCGGGTTTTAATGAGGCTGTCCGTTTGACAGAGGTCCGGGGAAGCGAGCCATGCCCACTGTAGCTGCTCTGCCGGGAGATGGAGGGTGTCACACCCACCGGTACCCCGTGGGAGTCCAGTCTGGAAGGCGGGGTGGGTGGTATGTATCCGCCCCTGTTGAAACTGGGCTGGCGGGTCACCATCACCCCACTGGGTGAATGGAGCCCTTTGGGTGGAGAAGACAGAGAATGTCGCTGGGAAGAGCTGCGATGGTACCTCTGCCTTTCCAGGGTCCCTGTCTGCCCTGTAGGTGACGTGGGCGTGGAGGGTACATCCACACGCTTGGTGGGACTATTTCTGGGCAATGAGGACGAGGGTGAGTAGAGCGACGCCTCCCGGCTTGGGACCTTGGGTGGGATCTCTGCCATGTTGCCCATGGGCTCCAACATCAGGTGCTGCCGACTGTGAGGAGGATCCACAATGATGGCCTTGGTGTTGCTGCTGCTCTCGTTAAGGTGCTTCAGGAGGTCATTCAGTGTGTTCCTGGCATCCACTGAACGGTGGTGCTCTTTGCGACTGGACTTGGTGCCCGACTCTTCGCTGTTATGAACCCTTTTCTCTAACCGAGATCCATCAGGACTCGGTGTGCGGTGCTCGTGTGTGGCATTGGGAAGCACCACCGCACTTGGTATGTGGGGGTTTCCGATAGCTGGGTGTGGAGGAGGGCTTGAGGGGAGGTACTGTGGGCTCTTGGGTGGGCCATCCTTGCGGGGTATGCACAGTTTGCCCTGGGTCCTCTCCCATTGGCTCTTGACTGGCTGCAGGGTCTTCTGCTGCAACACAGGTGTTGACTCAGGAGTGGGTAGCGCTGCTAGCTCTGGGTTCTGCCCACTGAGAATCATGGTCTTGGTGTCTGGTGATGGCAACATATCCTTCCCTGTATTGAGCAGGCCAGAGTACAGCTTGGGTGTGTCCATTGCATGGTGGAACTCCTTCACAGGGCTTTCGAACAGGCCATTCAACTTGGTAAAGCTCCCTGTGGAGTCTGTACAGGATGGTGCTGACTCAGCATCCTTGTGGATCTTGCGTGGTTTACGTAGGAAGGCATCACGGTAGCAGTACACCACCATGCCAGCAACAAGCGCCCCAAGGAGGAAGGCAGCAAAAACACACGTGATGAGGATGTTCATGTGTACTAACTGATTGGACTCACCCGACTGGATCTCCCAAACACCTGAAAGACACATACAGCCTCATGTCAACCTGTCACAAAACTATCATATATAGACCTTTTTTCCTCTGTCACACACACAGATACACAATCTCAAGCATGTACATGTGTGTGCGTGCATGCAGACACACACGCGCACACACACACACACACACACACACACACACACACACACACACACACACACACACACACACACACACACGTAAAAACAGTTTGCTCTGCTTCCCTCTGCTATTCCAGCAGGGTGTCCTCTCCCTTTCCCCTGTAGGTATTCTGTCATTTATTGAAAGTTTAGACTTGGCATGATTAAACTAGAGCATTTGAGATGGGTAATAAAATTGGTAATTGGTTTCTATGAAAGAGAACATCTGGTACACATACAAAAGTTCAACAGATCAGTTAGTGTTTAAAAGCTACCCACAAGTACATTAGTGAAGTAATCCAGTTAGCTGCTAGTAGGCTCTTAGTTTGCAAACTTTCATGACATGCCTACTGAGGAATAAAGGTGGTTAGTAGTTCTGGATTGACTTGAGAGTTTTCCTTCAACCCCCAATTGATGGCAAATAAGACTATTTGAGAAGAAGAATTTATTCAGGATCTGATGGAATCTGACCTTTGAGGGTGTTAGTGGGTAAGTAATCGTGTTAAAGTGAAGTGTTAGTGGGTAAGTAATCCCATGTTATGGTGAAGTGTTAGTGGGTAAGTAATCACGTGTTACGGTGAAGTGCTACAACAGTGTTGGTCAGTGGCAAGGCCTTTGGAAGATTTGTTGAAATCCAACAGAACTAGAAGACAAACAAAAGAAGCCAAAAAGAAACTACACGAGAAAAAAAAAAGGAAGGTAAGAAAAATGAAAGACTATATGAAAAAGTAATTTAAAAAAGAACTCCTGTGCAAAAAGATACAAGAAGATTACTTGGAGAGATGAATGATAAATAAAGCAAATTTAAACAGAACTTGCTGAATATAGAATAAACCACGGTGAGATAAACAACAAAAATAAAATAAAAGAAAATGAAAATACCCTGTGAGCTGATGGATAGCTGAGCATAGCTTCTAGCATCACCTTGCTAAGCTGCATGTCTTATAGCTATTAAATGAAAGTTTACCCAGCACACACAGTTAGTTGTGCTTAGTTAATGCACCAGCAGTGGTGAATGCACCAGCAGTGACATTCTGAGTCACATCTGGTGAAAAAGATCCCATTCAAAACAGACTCTGACTCTCAGATAATTCATCGCTAGAGCTATGACCCAGAATTCCATGCAGATTTATGACATACTTCCATTAAGGCCTTACCCTCCAGCACCCCTGGGACCGAGTCAATTGATCGCGAAATGCTGAGATCATCTTGGAGAACAAATTTCCGTGAGCCAAAGAGTTGGGGAGGCAGTGAGGGAACGGTTTTAGGTGATTGTACAGGGCCTGAGGCAGTGGATGACGTGAGTGACGGTGTGGGTAACTTCATGTCTGTGGCAACAAAGAGATTATTAACAAGTGAAACTAATGTTCACCAAGATAGAAGACAAAGGTTGAGCGCTCTGGCTTAGGGTCACAATACTGGCTTCTTTAAAAGATGTCTCTAAAAGAAAGAGTAGGCAGTGCTGTTGTGACAGACATTCTGCTTTTAGGAAAAGCATGAGCTGCAGACCGGAATTGATTAACGTACATTAATACTTTTAAAATGACTGAGATATAATAGATAAGATATAACTATGAGACACAATACCAACTAAAAGGGAGAGTCGGTGAGAACAGCCTCCAGAAAAAGACAAAAAGGTTGGGAGGTGGAAGCAAAGGCAGGCAGCTACAGGTCATGCATTAGATGGTGATAGAGAATAGAAAAAACAAACTAAACAAAAGACTAGAAAGTGCCAGAAGACAGAAGTATAGAGTCTGCTTTAGACTAAAGAATCAGAGCCGTGATGTCGACTATAGCAATGGTGATGATAATGACGATTAAGAGCTGTGGATAGAAGCAGTGAAAAACGGGAGGATGCGAGACTGCGAGATTGCGGAACTCAGGGAACGAAATCAATCAAGTTAAGAAAACTAACCAGAAGTTGGGTCGCCATATGATTTGAAATCTGGTGCTGAAGCAGTAGTCAAAAACTCTAAAGGAATTAAAGGAAAAAGAAATCAGCATAAAATAAGGAAAATATAAATATCTAAAATTAAAATAAAAACCCTAGTCATAGGACAGGAGTTTACAGAAATGTCATTTTTTTAAAAAGAAAAACAAACAACAAAAAAAAATCTGTTTGCAGCAATTCTGCTCTGCATTGACAGTGAGTAGTAAAAGGATGTGCTTGTGACAGCATCTCCATTTCTGCTTCTCGAGTCAGTACAGCAGGCTCAGTTAAGACACTCTGTGTGCATCATTAGTAGCATGTGGCAGTAAGTTTTTATGCGTTAATCTCTTTCGGCGGCATGTGGTGAAGGGTTACTAATGTGACGTGAGCTATTGCTGTTTGGGCATGGTGAAATACAAATGCAATGACCTCACCATGACAGTCACCGAGTCCTGCCGTGTTACCATACTCAACATCTTGCTCAAAACCAGTCCTGAGAGAGAGAGAGAGAGAGAGAGTACTTTGACCTTTTTTTATTATGAATAAACTTGTGTAGAAGTAAACACATATATCCATGAGTGCACTGAGCTGTCTGTGTATGTGTGTGTGTGTGTGTGTGTGTGTGTGTGTGTGTGTGTGTGTGTGTGTGCGTGTGTGTATGTGTGTGTGTGTGTGTGTGCGTGTGTGTATGTGTGTGTGTGTTAAATGACTTACTGCTCGTCTGCTGGTATCCTTTCACAGGCTCCGTGAGGCATCCACCCGCAATATGGATCTCTGGACGCTATGCATGACCTGGAACAAACAAGAAAAGCATCACACATGCTCACTGTTTAGGTTTTACATGTCATGGGCTTGCATTGTGATAGCAGCAGTGTAGTTGTGCAGTTGGTTCTACCTGTCGGTGATTATATATGTATATGCATATTTGTATGCCTTACAATGCACTTATTATTTATTGTTTTTTAATTGTCTTTGGGAGATTTATTAGATCAAATAAAATACTTTACATCCAAAAACATGCTTTCCATTTAATATTATTTATTCTTTGTAGCAGTAGTAAGTGTATATGACCTTTTACCTAATTTAACTTCGGCATATTTCAGTTCTTGAGTGAGTGTGCATGTGTGTGTGTGTCTGTGTGTGTGTTTCTGTGTAAGGTATATGCAGTGCTACAGTTGGAACTCACTTGTGGCAGGAACGGTGTCTCTCGCAGCGACTCGAGGGGATTCGGACTACACAACTAGAGAAAGCCACAAACAGTGTATGTGTGTCTTTGTCCAGATGGAAGGACAAAATGCGCCTGTCATCCTCATTACTCGATATACACCTGCACAGTTCATGAAAGTAGGGGAGAGAGATAGAGAGATAGAGAGAGAGAGAAAGAATGAATAAAAAGGAAAAAAGTGTGGATGTGCTAAACATCTTATCAGATATTCCTGTCAGTTAGAACTGTATTATGACTGAAATGCAAAATATTTCAGAGGAACAGGAGTTTGACAGCAGAGATTCCCTCAAACAAAAATGAGAAAAATTGCTGAATCATATTTTACTTTTGCTCTCTAATCAGTACATTCTGATGCTCAGGTGGTAGGAATTCTGGATAAAAATACAACAGTGATGATAATACATTTATATAGAACTTTGCTCAAAGATTGTGGTTACGTAAATGTATAATAAGAAAAATAAATCCGTCAAGTAATAAAGTGTCATTTGACATACAAATAGAACTACATATATGGAAACAGAGTCAGGATCTGATATTGAGATTCAGATTCAGATTGACACTACGATTAAAAGTCTAACTGACAGCCGGATTAAGACATACTTGGCCTGGTTAAAGACATCAATCTCCTCCAGCAGGACACTCTCATTGAGGGACAGTGCCGTTGTTTTCGCCAGCACCTTCAGAACAATGCCAGCCTCTGAGCCAATGAAAACCACAGTGTAGTTCTTAAAGGGGCCTGCTGCATTGTCCACAGCCAATGCTGTCAATCTGTACCTTCAAGACATTTAAAGAGACATTTAAGGAGATTTTAAGATATCTGAAGCAATAGCTGTCTCTGCTAAAACCTGAGCAGACTGATGTAAACATTGTCCATGACAATCAGGCTTTCCACCAAATTGAGGGCCAGTTAATTAAATGTGCTGGCCAATAGAACTTCTGATGTAATGTCTGAAGCTAAAACTAATACCTTCTTGAATTTATTAGTTATTGGCATATGCATCTTTTAGCTTAAAAACAGGAAAGATGGATGATTCTGAGCAACAAAATGAATGCCTGAACTTAAGTATGTTAATTGCTTAAGTAACCCGAGGTTTTGTCATTTACAGTTATGTGATTTGGGTACTGATCCAGGTTTTTGTCATTTTTAATGGTGGTGGTTTCATGGTGGTGGTATGGAGAACTAATGTAGCCCTGCTCTGGAGTCAGGTCATACCGTACTCTTGTCTTTGTGAACCACGGTTCGTCCCCAGTGGAAGGCACGGCTGCATCCATGAGAGGATGTAACTTTATGAACTGCAGCGTCTCATCCGGGAACTCGATGGAGCTTTTGTAGGATTCTGCTGATCCATGACCTGCACAGCAGCCCGGTCTGAAAGCACAGAAACACTGTAGTCACACTCGAGAGGAATGGTACCAAGCAGCCGCTGTAGGCACAAAGCTGCAGTGTGTCTAACACCCGTAAACGTACACCTGCCCCCATACGGGTACCGTGTGCATGCTGTAAAATATGCAACGCGTCTAATCATCCCTGATTAATTATTCAGCAGAAAGCAATTGTTATGAGGACATGGGTGTGAGAAGCCCACCTGGGTTTGGGCAACTTCTCCTCAGGGAAGGGAGTCCAGACAGAATCCACAGTCTTCTGTTCCTTAAAGCGCCCGCGGAATGCCTTTTCAATGTCCGGCATGGAGAAGGCGCACACTGCAGAACCTGGGATACTGATCAAGGCACATTAGCCTCATTAGCAAACCGCTCAATCAAACCAACCCCCAGTGCAGTGACTGGCTCAGGGACAGATGCTGGATAAGCACAAGGAATGCTATTTTCCTACCTGTTGAACTGGGTGGTAAAGACGCCCACCACAGATGGGACCCCGTTGATGTCGATAATGTCTGTGACTGACTGAAGGACGTCAAAGTAGAAGAAGGACTCGCCAGGCACTGAGCAGTTGAGCCTCGCCTTCACAAATGACGTCCAGTGTTTCTCCAGCACCCGCTGCGAGCCGCCCACATCGTTCTTACATATCCGAGCCACTCTCGAGTACACTGCCTGGAGAGAGAGGAAAAGAGGGAGAAAAAGGAGAGGAAGGGGGAGGGAAATGGAGGGAGGAACTGAGGACTTGGCATAGGCAAAACACTTTCTGGATTTGAATAATACATCTCCTTCATGTGAATAAAGTTTTGAACCCCGCGGCTCCAAGCAAACCTGTCCTGTGCTTGTACCAGGCCCTGGTTGCAAACATGTTTAATCACACATGTAGACAGAACATCTCTCACTTGCTGTAACTTGTTCTCTCTCTGTCTTTCTGTGTTTTATCTTTCCTACCCTCTTTCTCCGTGATTGATAAAGTACAGTAAACTACTGTAGGGATGGAATAAGCCATATGTAACTGTCTTAATAATTCACCAGCACAAAACATTGCCTCGGCCAATTCGATTTGTGAACTGAAATATTAATTAGCACTAGTGGGTCTATGGTGAGTCACTGATCCCTCACAGAGACCTACTCATCTCATACGCAGGAACTACAGCCAATCGTGGAAATATAGACACCATAAATCAAAATGAAATGCACTGGGCTGATTGGAAGCACAACACCACCCAAAACCCCGGGATAGCTAGCAACTATTCCAGGGTTGGCAGTTTAGTGGTGACTAGATTTTAGCGCATGCGTGTCATTGTGCTTTTAAAGAGTTGCTGGCATGAGCTGTTTTGCTGTACCTTGCCCAGATTGTTGTGTTCTGCTGCAATCTCTCGGAAGAAGAAGTAAACGTGTCTCCCATAATCCACTGCATGCAGGAAATGTGGCTCTGGGGTGGTGGAAAATAACAGAATAAGAGAGAGGCATAGAGAGAGAGACAACCTGAAGTGAAAT
>NW_027658704.1:32500-50000 GCF_041902795.1 Electrophorus electricus | reverse complement strand
AGACTAATGGGGTTTCTCCTTCCATTTGTAGTTGGCAAGTTATTTATTTTGACCAAACAATTGTACCCAAACCCCTTGTGCCCAAAATTAAAAGAATTGCTCAATCAAAAGTGCTAATGTTGCTGAAAATGACTGGAAGCTGGTAGCAGTTATGCAGCTTGAGATAATACTAATAAAGCCCTTGTTTTTCATCTCTGCCATCACTAATATTTTCATAACACTTAAAAATGTATGGTGATATTATAATATGTACATTTTGGGCTCTGTGTGTGTGTGTGTGTGTGTGTGTGTGTGTGTGTGTGTGTGTGTGTGTGTGTGTTTGACTGTCGTACAGTGTCTGTCCACACTGTCGAGAGCGACTGTGTCCTCTGGGAAACTGATGGCATCATGATGAGGCAGTAGGAGAAGCAGTAGGCTGAGTATGGTCACACCGCTCCAACACATCTCCCTCTGCCTGATACACACCGCCGGTACTGCACAAATGTGGGTGTTACCTGCACAAAACACATACATGCACACACACACACACACACACACACACACACACACACACACACACACTCATACTTTTAGACAGCGGATACACCCTGCTACTGCACTTTTGTGGGTTTTACCTGCAAAAGACACATATACATACACAGTTGGATGCCAGAAACACCCTATCTGTACTGCAGATGTTACCTCACAACACACACATACAGTTAGATGTTATATGCTGAATGTTATATTAGGAAACAGTTTCGCTGTTCTGCCTGACCTCTGTCATTCTCTCCCACACACACCAGTTTATCAAGACGTTTCCACTGGCTGGCAGTCAGTGTGTGTGTGTGTGCATTGACTTTGATTGCATGTGCAGTTTATTTGCAACCAATACTCATGATCAAGGAGATCTGTCACTCAGTGGAAGGTCAGAAGTGGGGACAGAGTGAGACAGTCAGAGAGACACTGTCAGACAGAAAAATTAAATAGGAGAGACACACTTTCTTAGACAGCACAAGATAACAGCTACAAGCACATGCACGCATACACACACTCATGCACTCACACACACACACACACACAGGTGATATCTTATTGTTTGATATATGAAATAGTTGCTGTCTTAGGTCTGTTCTGAAGGGAACAACTTTCCAGTAGCAGTGGATGTATGTATACATACATATGTATGTTTTCACTTTGAATGGTTTCAGTGAACCGTGTCTGAGACTTTGAAGAAAACGGAATGAGAGAAAGGAATATACACACATATGCACACAAAGGAACATCTCCCTGGGGAGTGTGTGTAGGTTGTTTGTGTCTTGATATGTTCACACATATTCAAGTATGTGCATGTATGTGCATACTAATGAACTTTATAGAATTTAATTATTTATGAGCCTCACAAATAATTTTATACACTGAGCCATAACAGATATAAACAATTTATTATATAATAACCAGAGAGGGGGCGGGGGACAGACAGAAAGAATTATATAGAGACATATATATAGAGATAGTGAGAATTAGAGTGGACTAGTTGGTGAATTCTGATTGCTTTTGACCCCCCCCCATCCCCCTCCCAAAAAAATCCCACACACAAAAACACTGGTATTGACACTTTTCCAATTAGCCCTGGTGCACACCTGCACCCAGACCACAATAAGAAGCTGTCAGTGCTCACCCTGCCCTGATCAATCAGCAGTGCATGATTGATCAGTAATTTATGGATTAGAATGAAAGGGTTGACCTGGATGTGATATATGTATTTGAGTATTGCTTGTGTGATATCCTAGTATGTCTTAATTTCATCATGGCTTCATGCTTTCATGTTTGACCATGATTACTGATCAGATGCTACCTGATCAATGAGGATAATTTTGTCATTTTTCTAATCAATGACATTTCACTATCAGACAATGAGGGATTATTCTCCAGGTGAGTTGAAGATAACCAGATAAGCCTTACTGAGGTTTCAATCTGGAAGAAAGCAGATCTTATCTTCAGCAAATCCAGAGAGGTTGATGGCTTTGAGACATGTAATTATTCTAATGACAATGACAAATAAATTGTTTCCTCTGACTCTGATCTGTCGTAAACTGCAGACATAAGCATAACTCTCTGTTCCTTTCTTTCTCTTTATCTCAATCAGACTCTATCGTTTTCATTTTGTCTCTATTCTCTCCTCCCTCTCGTTTGTTTTCACTGTTTCCATATCTCTCTTCTCCTGCGTTCCACAATGAATGTATATGTACGTGCAAAACAGGACTTTAACTGCAGCCAGAGCCAATGGCTCGTTAATGGTGCTCTGTAATGTCCCCTGCTGGAACATGGCCGGCAGACAGACAGACAAATGCCGCTAACCACCTGCAATATGTCCCCAGCAGATGACAGAGACAGCTCATGCCTTCAGATTAGTATTCACAGAAACAGCATGGAAGGCTGCATCCAAGCTGTGCATGCAACACGATTTTCCTGCAGTTCAGCACCCAGCACACACAAAAGACAGAGAGAGGGGGGACATCAAATGTCTAAGCAAGAGAGAAAGAGCAAAAGAAAGCAAGATTAAGATAGAGAGACAGAAACCTAATGCAAAACAGAAACAAAGGACATCCAAAGGTCAGCTGTCTAAAATTACTTTTCAATCTACATTGAGTGCAACATGTTTTCTATTGAATGTCTCGCTTTGGTTTCTCATTCCTGCCCTCTGGTGCATGAGCACTGCTCGAGCGGCTTCTAGTCATGCGACGTACTAGCGTTTAGCATTGCCCCCCCCCCCACCTTCTTTCTATGTGTGACCCCATCACCCTCCAAAAGGCTGCTCTTGGCTAAGTCTTGGTGCCTGAGCTTGCATGTGCTATCAGATCCACTGGCACTTGGCTAGAGTTGACGAAGTGGGGCAAAAACAGGAAAAGAGTGGTGTGGGTAAAGTGCAAAATGTACATGATTGTGGGGTCTCTACTGCGCTTGTTGGTCTGTCTTGACATTGTGTGTGTGTGTGTGTGTGTGTGTGTGTCCATGTAATATGTGTGTTTGTGCATTTTTGCATGAATAAAAGCATCAGTCTCAGTGTGTGAAGCAAAGTGCTCCTCTAAAGAGAAACAGTACCATGATATATTTGACTGAAAACTTAAGTGAACGTCTCACACAAACATATTACAAAGACTTTGAACTTGGTGTTTTAAGTACCTTAAATTTGCTTATTTATTCTGTTTTGTGTGATTAAACCCAACAAATCACTTCAAATGTGAACAGTGAAAATAACATTTGTGCAGACTGACTAGGTCAAGCAGTGTAAAGCATGGAACTTCACCATCTATAACAGTTGTGTATTATAGCATTCAGTGCTGTCTGGATGCAACCTGGCCCTGTTTACTCTGCTGCTACAGCAGGAGTCTGGACTTGCTGCCTGGCTGGCACAGGTACAGGACAACACCCTGCCACTCCTCTTTCTAGGGTAGTGTGAAACATAAGGGGCCAGCACCCCCCACTCCTGACACCAGACCCTGTGTGTGTGTGTGTGTGTGTGTGTGTGTGTGTGTGTGTGTGTGTGTGTGTGTGTGTGTGTGTGTGTGTGTGTGAAACAATAGACAGCTGGGGGCAGACAGAAGACCTCAACACTTTAAAGGTTAACCCGGGCCTCACCAAAGACTAGACAGAAGAGAAATGGGTTGGAAAGGAGACAAAAATAATGGAAGAAAAGAGAAGAGAATAGAAGAGAAGAATTGAAGTAAAATAAAGAGGACAGGCGCAGCTGCGTTGTTAACACCCGTCAGGTCGCAGAGCTGCATGTAGTTGGATGTTATAATGTCGCCAGCTGCTCCAACCTGCTCCACACATGGGCGGGGTAATCAAACTGGCTCGCGCTGCCGAGATGGACCGGTCTCAAACGTATCAGGCACTATCCCTCCTTTCAGTCGGGAAACGGATCATAGGAGAGCAGAGACTGAGTGCTCACTGCACACACACTTTGTAGTTATTTATCAAAGCTTCAGAACTGACCTGAAATTTTTAAGCTCCAGCTCTTCTATGTGTTAGAACATCCGGCACAGAATAAGACAATATGGTAATTCATATTAAGTTAACCTGTATACGCTCAAACCTTAATCATTCAATTCGCTAAAAGGAGGAATAACCATGCATTCGTCCCTTTCAGGGAAGTGGCCGGGGGAAACAGCTGTTTTATTCAAACGCGCGTAAATGTGCGCTTCGTTCCTTCATTCTGCTGACAGAGCATTAACATGGCTGTCAGTCAGTTCACCTACTAAGTCTGGACGTGCAGCATTGTAATGTTTCAATACGAGAGTGTTGAAATTGCGTTCAACTGTTACTATTTGCTCATCTATTAAATAGTCACCAAAAACGTATATGTCGTACTCGGAATCCTCTTCAGAAATATCCACAATCAACCACCCAACCCATCGCGCTACTTTTGCTTTATAGAAATTTACAAAAGAGAAAATACACATAAGCGACTATCAGAGTTGTGCTGATAAATTGATTTTTTTATTTATGTGTGCGGGAAGGATATATCGCCACCTCAGTTAACTAACAATAGCGCTCTCAGCTCAGAATATTTTAAAACCCCATTCACGAAAGAACGGTCGATAAATTCTCATAAATATTCTCATGGAGAGAGCCTGCGCAATCTCTCTAAGTGACTGCGGCGATAACCGCTTCCAATCCGAAGGACGAAGGTTATATTAATTTAAAGCACCGATCTGGTCTTTATCTTGTGCTCGACCTCATAAAACTCTATATCCCAACTCCATATTGTAAACTTGGGCTACTACAAGAAAATGTAAGATTCTGCGAACACAGAATTAAGAGCCCATTATCAGAGTTACGCAGCATTGTGTACGCGTCCAACAGACGGCCTTTATTTAAATAAGAGAATCTGTTCAATATGATTTAGGAGTAATTGTCTTGATGATATTTTCCCATTTCCCATTTGCCCTACGCAGCCTACTGTAACTACTATTGTTAAGCGCGAATGCAAGTCCCGTTACGGTACCCGCGTTCTGTCTTTAAAATGATTTTTTATTAGCTACTCCTTCGTCTTAAACCGTATCAGTATCATAGAGTTGAGAAAGATAACTCGGACTTTGACTCGTAGCGCAGATGAATAAGGAAGTATAGTTTAAAAGCCTGTTTCAGCTAAAGTAAATCCTGTAGTAGAGAGTAACGATTCGAGTAAAATGAAAAACCCTCATATCGCCCACGTGAACAACTTTATTAAGAGCAATGAAATCCTACCTTATTCTGAAACACGCATGAACAACACTCGTAGGTCTTCCTCATGTATCCAAAGTGCGTCTCCTACACTGCTAAATCCAAACGGTTAGAGATCATTAAGCAGCGCGTGTTCCCGATCGTCGGTAATAAATCCCCACGCGTTTCTTCTATCCGCAGAACAAGATATATCATTCCGAAATAAAGCAGGATTCATGATCCCATTCCCGTGCAGAACGACCCGTCCTCAGGCCTGGGATAGGGTTTTCTGATCTTCAAAGCTCGCCACCGATCAAATAGCACTAAAACAGACCCCTCCCCTCGCTGCCCCCACACCCATTAACTTCATAAAATCGGACAAAATAAAAACAAGTGCGCTCGGGACATTGCTAGCCCGAGCGACTCTGTGCTATAGACGCATTGATTTGTAAAATAAATTACTTTCAATTGAATAAAACTATCATTACGCGATAAAAGGGTAAAACCTTAGTATGTCTGAATGGGCTACGCGTTGAATAAATATAGATCGTCCTAGTCTATTTCTGATCAGACCAATAGAACCCTTCTGCAGTGTGCCGCGGCTCGCCAGCCTGTTGTAGAGACGCCTAGTAAATCTATTTCTTCCTAGATTATGGTAAGAAAAAAATGTTTTCCCCATCTTTAAAGACATTAAATAGTTAATTTCACGACAAACAACTCACCTCATCGGAATCTGTAAATTTGTATCCGTTTTGTATCGTAACAATTCCAAATCGAGCTCGAACTCAACCAACTTCTCCGCACGGCACGGGGAAAACAAACTAATGCACGGCGAATGGTGTAATTCGATCCATCCAGAGTCAATCCATGAACACAGCGCCTAGCTGCCTACCAATAAGGATCGTTCTGCCCTTAGTCCCGCCCCATCCCTCTCTCTCTCTCTCTCTCTCTCTCTCTCGCTCTCGCTCTCTCGCTCTCGCTCTCTCGCTCTCGCTCTCGCTCTTGCTCTCCTTTTTTTTCCCTAAATGTGGATTTTGGCTGCTTTTCTTTCTTCCCTGTGTTTTCTTTCTATAACACAGAAAGAGGCCTCTACATCTTGGTGACCCAGAGGTGGCCCCCTCCTTTTGGCCCCATCCCCCACTGCAGTACGCTGCTTGTTAAAGCTTTTCCACAGAGCTGTTTTTGAAAGAGAGAGAGAAGATCAGTTTTGCTTTCCACAGGAAGATCTTGACCTGCAATTGCAGCCACAGTGTGAAAGATAAAAATCAAATTTTGCTTGAGTACACACAAGACTTTTACATTTAGACATGTTTTCAACAAGGTAATATTAACACACACTCACAAACATACACACACAAACACACATCCTTAATATCAGATTTTTTTTAACATTCAATTTCATAATAATAATCTTTCATTTGACAAAACCAAAATGCATTGTAGCAATGGTTTACAAATATAATTAACAGCTTATTTATTAAGTTGGTAAGACATTGTCTAACTCAGTTCCAAATTCATATTCCAGTGTATTCCATATGTATAATCATTAACATGCAGAAACTGCTGGATGAACGGAAAAATAAAACTGACTATGCTGTAAGGGTGTAGATTCTTGTCCACTATGCTCTTCTGGATAGGAGCCTACACTCATGCACATTCACAGACAAACTCTCTTCATTTAGCTATATTCCCCCAGTCAGTGCAAAGATGAACAGATTATAAAAAGTCTGGACAAAAATGGACAAATTATAAAAATTCAGTTGGTTAAAAATTTGGTGAGCAAACAGACATTGCACACACACATACATACACTTTGCCTGTGGGATTATTATTATTTTTTTTTACAATTAGTTCAATTAACCCAGTTTGGTTTGCCAGGAGGAATCACATCACATTTTTTTATTTGTGTCTGTGTGTGTGTGTGGGGGGGGGGGGGGGGTTGTTTGTGTGTGTGTGTGTGTGTGTGTGTGTGTGAAAGAGAAAATGCCAATGCTCATATTTTTTGTCTAAGAGAACAGCATCATTACATCAGCTTTGCTAATACTACCAAACCCAAATAATCAAACTATTCTGACATTTGTTAAGCAAACAGTGGAAAAACTGGTCTCCTGATACAAAGTCATTGTGGAAAACAATTGCCTTGGATCATTAGAGTTGTCCTAATTTAAATTGTGTAGATCACACCATCACGTGTATATTATGCAACTAAATTAATGTAGGACAACCCATGGGTCAAAGCAATTACATTACCCATTAAGTATTGGAGTGAACCTAACACACCAGAGTATTACAGCAGTTCCACACTCATTCAGAGAGCTGTGTAATGGCTTCAGATCAGATGCCTTAATATATACACCCCACCACAACCCCTGACACATTGAACCTTAATTGTAACACAGGTTAACTGAAGCAAACACCCATGTGAAAGCTCTCAGTCTGTTGCTTCAATTTAAGAATTAGCATCTGAATCCAGCAGCAGAGTGAACCAACTCATGCCATTGCAATGTCATTGTCTGCTATTGTTACTGTGTGAGGAAGTGTGCTGATAAGTGTGTGCATGTGTTTGGGGGGGGGGGGGGGTAAATTGGTGGGTTTATCCTTTGCAGAATAATCACAAGGTGTGATAAGATCTAAAGACTAGATGAGCCATTGAAGAGTGTTGATGTGTGCATGTGTGTGTGTGTGTGAGTGTGTGTGTGTGTGTGTGTGTGTGTGTGTGTGTGTGTGTGTGTGTGTGTGTGTGTGTGTGCGTGCTGAAAATCGGGTGCTTGAGAGAGCGAGAGCAAGAGCGAGAGAGAGATTTAGAGAGATAGAAGGGGAGATGAACCGATTATAAAATTGTGTACAAATGTGTATGGTATGTGTATGTGTATGCAGATGGGTATAGACATCAAAGCTTTGCGAGCTAATCATGATTTACGCAGACATTCAATCATCATTCCCTGCTACTGTGAAAGTGTATATGCATACATGTATATGCATATTAATGTGCATACATGTATAAAGATTCAGGAGAATCATTGCACTGGTATGTGCAGTTGCATATGTGTTGGTCCAGTCATACCTTGTGCATGAATTTATTTAAGGATATGTACTGCGTGTGTGTAAGTGTCTGTTTATGTGTATCATGGACAGGAGATAGCCAGAGGTAGTTACCCCTGGGCTTTTGTGAGTCCTGTGGGGGGTAGAGTGGCAGGCAGTTGAACCCAACAGGGGGCCATAGAGAGGGATTTGGGGAATAGGGGTCAGAATTTCTGGGACTTCCTCAGGGAAAGAGTGAGAGATCACTATCCCTCCCCTCCAAAAACAAATCAGAATGGTTTGATTTAGTAAAAGCCTGTCTTACCCCTCAGACAGCTTAGAAAGAGTGAAAGAAGGGGATGGGAAATACAAAAAATGGGGAGAAAGAAAAAGATGGAGGGAGCTAAAAACAGACGGAAAACACAGTGAGAGAGGAGAACAAGAAAGAGAGTTATAGTGAGAGAAAAAGAGGAGGAGAAAAAGAGATAGAGAAAGAGAGAGGGAGAGAGCAGAAGTGTAACAAATAGAGCACAGGCCTGCAGCATGCCACAGACACACTTTTAATCAATCAGCAGACTACAGCTCAGAGTGCGTGCATGTGTATGCGTGTGTGTGTGTGTGTGTGTGTGTGTGTGTGTGTGTGTGTGCGTGTGCGTGTGTTTGTCAGTAAGAAGCATTTATTTCAGAGTTAATTCCTGGTTTCAGTTTAAGCCTGTGTTGCTGTTATCTACAGTTATTAGACCACAAGGACCCTTATATATGGGTTTGTATGTGTTTGTGAGAGAGAGTGAGTGACAAAGAGGCACAAAGAGTGAATATTGTTGTCTAAAGGCAATTTGTCTAGCTCCCTTTAACCCACCCAGGTAGATGGTGTGTTTATTGCACAGGGTCGAAGTCAGTCACGCCCCCTCTGGTGCTTCTGAATTTCAGACACCGCTACCAGAGAGCAAACCCAGCTCTCCATGATTCCCTGGAATACTGTGTGAAGCCATGTGTAAGCTCGCTGAGCCTCACTGGAAACTGTCATGACTTGTCAGGAAACTACTGTGCACAGAGGGTGTGTGCGCCACACCTGGATAAGAAATTATGATTCAGCAAATTTGTCATTGTTTGTCTAGAGAGAGAGAAGCTGTACCGGGTTAAGACATGCCAAAAACTACGATTATGGAGTGAGCTATTGCACAGTCATATAATCGTTTAAAATCCCTTCCCACACACTCCTGAGTCAGAGTGCAGTCAAACCAGCGAAGAGCCATTCTTTCACGCGTCTGTTCTGCTGAGCTATGTTTTTCATGAGTATCTGTGTAAGAATACTAAGAATAGATAAAGCAACACATTTAGTTTTTGCAGATTATTTGGGATTTACTGTGTAGATGCCTTCAGTCTGAATTTTTAGCAGTTTAATAGTTGGAAAGATGCTTCTCTCAGATGTAAAATGTTTTGACAAGATGATTACTTTCTTTGTCATCATTGTTTTATTACTTGATGGTTTGTTTGATTCTGTAATTGTTTTCTGATGATGGCATATTGCAGAAATCTAAGATATTTTGTAGGACAAGCTGGTTTATAGCTGTCTCTGCAGCGGGGGGACTGGAGCGGTAACAGAGCGCTGTCTGATCAATAACCCACTCTTCACATCGTTTGTGGTTGCATCATTTCTCTCTGAAACACCTTGCGGGGGAGGGGGGTAGAAGAGACCTTCAGGTGTCACCAGTGATCAGGTTAGCAGGATGCAGGATGCAGGATGAGCTCCCATATGCTGGGCCAAATATTTCACATGTAATGACTGTAAGAGCTCTTTGCAGTCTGATCCTTGGATAATACTCAGCCAATTATATAATCAAATCAAATGCAAGCAGACATGATCCCTGATTAAGAGGATAGGGATTTAATCGCTCTTCGAAAGTGTGGTAATGCATTGTGCTTTCAGATCCAGGGTGGGAGTGTGTCTTTACACAACATTATACTCAACTCAAGATTGTTGCTGAAGTTCACATTATAAATTTCCCCAAACTACACGTGAAGATCAGAGAACAGAGGATCAAGGGCTTGATTTCTTGTTCTGCTGTGGTGCTGGAGACCTAACCACATATACTTGCTTTTAACCACTCGTATTGGTCTTCAGGAATGTGTTGAGATCTTTTGAATTCTGTAGCCCTAACAAGTTCTAGCTCTCAACTCCATAACAGCTGACAAAAACACCACACAAACCCAACACAAACTACAGCACTGAGGTCTTTCACAGAAACTATACAAGCACAGGGCTCTAATCCAAATAACTACTACAAACTGTAGTCTGTGTTCTCTTGTCAATGATTTGATGAATGAAAACACCTATAAAACACTAATCTGTAATATATGTCTTTCTGTACACATATATGTGTGAGGTGTCTGCTTGCAGATGAAAGTGTATCAAGTTATCTGCTTGTAGATGGAAGTGTATCATCATATCATGGTTATCCTACATTTAAAAGACAGGAAACACACATACACACTTGTAAAAGATTATACAGAGAGACAGACATGGAAATGCAAGCAAGTGTGTATCACAATATGCTGACTCCATCCAGCAGCTGTGTGTGTGGGGGTGTGTTTGTGTGTGTGTGTGTGGGGGGGGGGGGTGTTTGTGTGTGTGTGTGGGGGGGGGGTATGGGTTGGGGGAAGAGAGGTGTATCCCTACATTCTCAGACTGGTCTGCCATGCCAACAGCTGTGCTGGGATACACCATCTACATGCACTCTCTCTATTACCCCCACTCTCTTGCACTCAATCATGCATTATACTCATAAACATACACACAAACACATACCAGTGTTAATGAAATTCATATTGGTATCATGGTTATTACTTTGCCAGCGCACACACACACACACACACACACAGACAGCTAATACACCACCCAACACCGGCTTTGTGTCTGTGTGTGTCTATGGATGCTCACACACCATCTTGCTAAAAGAACTTAGCTTCTTGGGCAGTGGTGTGTGTACAGATACATGTACAAGTGGTGTCTGTGAGAGTGCATTTGCTGTTTTCTTGCTTTTCGGACCAAGAGTTAAAAAAAAAGAAGTCACACAAAGTGCTCACAATTCTCAATAACTGATCCTTATTACCTGTCTCCTGTTTAACACACACAGAGAGCAACAGACCACTCTGGCAAGTCATGTTTCATTATTCTACTCCCACTGCAAGGACAGTCCAGGCAAAACAGTAATGAGCTTGAACTGGCCCCTGCAGTTCCACAGAAAGGCTCCTAATAGATACTCTGTTAGACTAACATGATGGCGTGACACTGGAGACACAAACATATACAAACATATACACACATGCCCAAGCACACACACACACACACACACACACACACACACACACACACACACACACACACACACCAGGAATAAAAGCCAATTTGTAAATAAGCAATGGGACTCTAACATTGCACATGATCAGCAGAGGGACAATGCACAAGCCTCATTAAAAGATAGACAACACACACACACACACACACACACACACACACACACACACACACACACATACTTTATTTCTCTGATAACACAGGAACACTATATTACCTTGACAACACATGACACACATTTGATATTATTCACTCATAGAGCCCCCCCCCACACACACACAGCACGACCCTAACAAATGCTTCATCCAAAACAGCAGGGAGCTTCTGCCTTCTTGGCAGATCAGCCTGAGAGAGTGGCATATGTCCCACATTTGCTCTGTGTGTGCGTGTGTGTGTGTGAGTGTGTGTGTGTGCATGTGGGTATGCGTAAGTGCATACGTACATGTATGTGTGCACGTGTGTACATGTGTGGATGTTGTGTGGGATGCTCAGAGCATCTTCTGATTTTATCTTAATTATATATAATCCGCTCTATATGCTTGAAGCCTATAGATGATGGTAAAGGGTAATTTGGTTTTTACATGTGAGATACTGTACCTGTATGGTCACAGATTACTCTGTGAATATATGTATGTATGTATAGGAAAGATAGAGTAAGAAGGAAAGCTTTTGTGTGTATGTGTGTGTATATGTGTGAGAGAGTGTTTGATTTTTATGTAACTGTGAGTAAGGGTGTGAGAAGAAAAATGGAAGTAGATTATTCTACAGTATTGTAACCCATGCCTTACTATAATTATGCTGTCCGCTCCATGGTCTTTGTTCTGACACACTGCTTTGTGTGTGAGAGAGTAGTGCATTCTACAGGAGGTGGGCGGAGGAGGGGGCCTGCACAGTGAGGAGCCTCTCCTCCCTCTCTGTATGATGGAAATGTCACTCTGTGTCACTCTGCTCTGACTTTCCCTGCTCCCACTAGGGGGGAATGGACCTTCTGTAACCCTGCTTGAACCCAATTCCGTCACCATCCCAAAACCACAGACATGGTGGCTTGTCTGTTTTTCTGGCTGGGAGGATGTTTTAGATACTGCTTTGTTTTGGAATGCTATGTAGACCTTGAGCACTGTGGTCACAAAACTTGTATCAAAATCAGAAAACAAAGCTCTAATGTTGTTTTATCATTGTAAGGCAAATGCGCTGACCTTTGTGTGTATGTGTGTTTGTGTGTGTGTGTGTGTGTGTGTGTGTGTGAGAGAGAGAGAGAGAGATAGAGAGAGAGAGCGAGAGAGAGAGAGAGAGAGAGAGAGAGAGAGAGAGAGAGAGAGAGAGAGAGACAGGAATTAGGCCATTTTAGCCTCTTGCAAAAACCACACACCATGTCTGTAAAGAGGACTTCTCAACTGGAGCAAATAATTATTGCATTTCCTGAGAGTTTCATATTCATGTTATGGACTTGGATGAGGACTTTATTGGAGGGAAAAGTTGAGTATTGGCAAAACCACTGAGATGCTTCTTCAGGACATTGGCACTAAATGGTGGCCTGTTTCCTGGAGCTCTGCAGAGTGGGTCTGAAAAGTGGTGAAAGCCAAGCATGGCGTGCATTAGCACGGAAGCCCACTACTCAGCGCCTTGCATGGGTGAGGCTGTGGAGTAGAGCCAGACTTAACCCAGCCATCCAACCTGCTTTTGCTTCCTTTATGGCAGGAGCTGACTGACATTTATGGGAATCTGTTCCAATCCTGCACTTTGCTAATTAGGTTCCTTTTCTGGTTAAGGAGGAGAGCTGAGTAAGGTAGCTGGGCAGCACTTCACAGGGTTGGAGCAAATACTTTTACATGATGTAGGCCTCAAAGGTCAGCAGGATCTAAGTGGTCAGAAAACAGAGAACTCAAAATGGTCAAGGGCTTGATTTCCACTCCTACTTGGTGTTGGTTGGGCACAAGCAAAATTTTTTAACCAGTCTTATTGGGTTTTTAGGAGATTTTTAGGAACCTAAACAATATAATATTTTAGCACTGCTGCCACACAGTTAAAGTGTCCTAGGTCTGATTCCTGGCCCATCTGCTGCCTGTGTGGAGTTTGTATGTTCTCTCGGTGGGTCTGTTTGGAATTTGTTTGTTCTTCCTGTGTACCTGTGTGGAGTTTGCATGTTCTCCCTATGCCTGTGTGGAGTTTGTATGTTTCCTCTGGGTACTTTGCTTTTCTCCCACATATCAAAGGTGTGCACCTTGTCCAGGGTTGGTTCCTGCTTTGTGCCCTGTGCTGCTGGGATAGGCTCCTGTGGCTCAGGTTTAGATTAGGTGTTATAGAAGCTGAATGAATGAAAACATGCAAAAATTGTTAATAAACCAAACTAGCACAACACAAACTGCAGCTCGTAGCTTTGTAACAGCTGACAAATGAGCACAATACAAATTACGGCCTTTAGCTTCAAAGTACAAACACAAGCTGCATGAACACTACAGCTCTGGGGTCTCACACAGGAGCTGTACCACCACAATGTCATCTGGAGGCTTCGGATCCAAATCACTGCCACAAACTGCAGTCTGTGTTCTCTTTGCCAGGGAAGCATTGGCAGCCCCCCTTCTTCAAACACACAATGTGGTCACATATGGCCCGTTGCTTTGACATGGCTTAAGTCTAATCCTGGGGCACAGTGTGCTTTCTTTGGTCAATCACTATTTAAGCGGCTTTTGAGCCTTAATAAAAGACTGACTCCAGTTTTATTTCCAGCTCTGGGAAACTTGCTGTGTAACCTTTCTAACGATGTGAGGAAAGTCTTGCTGGCCCCTGAGTGGAGCTGTTTGCCCAGTGTCACCCATTGTTTAGATAGTCATGAATCTGCTAGTGGTTTCTCTTTCTGGGCTCAGGCTGTCAGTCTGTGTGTGTGTGTGTGTGTGCACGCATGCATGTGTGTGATTGTGTTTATCGCTGTTGTGTGATTTATACTATGGCCTTGGAGATTCCAGAGTTTTGTCTCCAAATAAATAAATTTATTTTGCTCTCATTGTCTGATTCAGCTGAGACAAAGTCAGGTAGCCCCAGTTTGCTTTGTTTAGCAGTTTCTATACTGACCTTTTGTGTTGTCTGTGTTTTATGGAAAACTCAACACCTTTTATGTGTGTATGTGGGTGTGTGTGTGTGTGTACTGCTCTAAAGACAACTCACTGGATGTATAATGGGGTAAATGGGGATACAGCCATTACCAGATGGGGCCTGTGCACCTCTCTTTATGGAGGAATCTGATGAACTTCAACTCAGACCCTATAATCCTGCATGCTCATATCACACAGTGAGTCACAGAGAGGCTTTGCTCACTCACTGCTTCCTGATCAGATTTATTAGAGAGAACTGTTTTCGGAGTTCATGCCAGCCTTTGTTGCATTGTCTTTAATTCAGTCTTATTTCCAGAACAAGTGAGGTAAAAGAGGCAGACAATGAGTAGTATAGGCACCCATGAAGATCTGTTAAGTGGCATGAAGCTGTCAAGATGATGCGCTGACGTTACTGCTCTTCCCTTCCTCTGTAAGCTATTGGCTACTAAAATGTGTGTGAGTGTGTGTGTGTGTGTGTGTGTGTGTGTGTGTGTGTGTGTGTGTGTGTGTGTGTGTGCGTGTGTGTGTGTGTGCGTGTGTGTGGTTGTTAGCAAGAGAGAGGAGGAACAGTGACTGCTTGTAAGTGTTGTTTTTTTCTGTGTTAAGTATATTGTTCTTTGTGTGTGTGTGTTTGACTCACTTTAGGAGTTTTGGCCTGTTAGAGCTATCAGTAGTGGTCTGGGTGCATGGTCAGGCAGAAGTGCTGCATTTAAGATGGGAGCGTACTTGGACTTTCCTCATTTCCCTCTCTTCTCTTCTCTTCTCTTCTCTTCTCTTCTCTTCTCTTCTCTTCTGTCCACCACCCCTCCCTGTACTTTTTGCTCTCTCTGTTTAACTCTGGTGTGGTAAAAGCTGGAACTGCTACATAAGGAAATGAATCTCTTTTTACAGCACAGTGTGGTGTGTAACCAGGCACGTAGTGCATACATGTGTATGCAAGTTGCAGCATTCCTGTGTGTGTTTGTGTATACTGATGTCACCTCTTGGACTATTTCAATCAAGAACTTCAACCCTTAATAATCTTGTTTTCCTTATTTTATTAATCTCTACCATGTATGATAAAGGAATGAAATAATCAACACTGTAGCAGCAATTATGTAGTCCTTCTGGAGTAAACATGAAGTCTAAATCCAGCTGTTGTCTTTACTAACATCTGTTGCCAAGCTGAAGTTGCTTTTGTTACTGACCAGGCAATAAAAATCATCAACGGTGCTTCGAGGAAATGTCGCCAACATTGTGTGTGTATGACGTTTCTGTGATTCTTTTGTGTGTTTTTGTGCTCAAACAGCAGGCTGGATCTACCACTACTTCCTCGGAGTGATGGATATGAATTGAGAAAGAGAGAAAGAGGGAGGAGATTCTGTCCTCTTTGCCTGCCCTCTCTGTTCTGCTGCCTAATACCCTCTGACATCCTGACATCCATAGAGCTCTTTATCAGAGAGTGAGAGAGAGATCGCGAGAGAAAGTGAGAGAGAGTGAGGTAGGGGCAGTGATAGAGTGAGGGTCAGGGATCACAGTATTGCAGTACTAAGCTGTTTTGTGGCTTTAGATGGATGCTGTTCAGATCCCTGAGAGTTTTTTAACCCATCAAACAAAATGGCTGTGATTAGCATGTGAACAGGAGGGTGGCTAGGCTTCTTTATGGACTGTTTGCTTTGCTTCAACAGCACCAATGACACCCCCCTGCCACAAGATCCCTCCCTCTTGCAGTCCATTCAAGCCTGGTCCAAGCTAAATAATTATATGAAATTGTATATTGTGTGTAGTTCATAAAGAAATAATTAGAAGTTGAGAGTTTGACATTCAAATGTAAGATAGCCCAAAAATGATTTGTTTATGTGTTTGTTTGTTACATTTTTGACAGAATCTCTACAGTTTGACAGAAACTCATTCAAGCTTTTAGAGACTGGAGATTCTGTAGGCTACTTGATAACTCCTCCCTTGCTCCTCTCCAAAACTCCTCCACTCTGCTGAGTGCACTTACTAAATAAACAGACCTGCTGTGTTGGCTGAAGGGTTATTAAGGAGGGATGTGGAACTGGAGGAAGGTTCAGGAAGGTGTACATTCAGATCTGAGCAAATGTTCGTACTGTCTCTCATTATCTGCCCACCAATCTCACGTCCTCCTGTTTTAAAAGTCCCTGCACTTATAAAGTGATTGGCTGAAGACAATTGTTACCATTCATATCAGGAAACATGAGTGTCCTTTTAGGTTGTGGTGTCAGCCCCAACATCTTTCTGGAGGCTGATACTAAGAATCCTGTGGGAGAGGAAAGGAACGTGTCTCAGAGCAGCTCACAAACAACACAACCTTTTCTGCCCCTGTGTTGTCTGTGAGAATGTGGGAGTGGACACAAGTGTATATACATGTGAGCAGAGATGGTGTGTGTATGAGAGAGGGGAGAGTAAGAGAGACGCATATAGAGTAAGAGATTAAGAGAGACTGCGTGAATAGATATGCTGTGTGTGAGTGTGTGCAGACTATATGTGTGTATACAATGTTTTGGTGGAGGCCGGGGTCTAACTCCCAGAGCTTTGCGGTACTGAGGCCATCTGGTTGTTATGTGGATAAATGAAGAGAGCTCTGCTGTTTTGCTCTGTAATGACTCTATAATTAGACCTCAGACAAACATGCATGTAAAAAGAAAGACCTGAAATTAATCCTTTTCATTCAAACACTTTTACTCCCTTTCTATCTGTCCCTCTCCCATCATCCCATTCTTTCTTTCTCTTTCTCTTGTTCTTTCCTTGTCTTTATGCTTCTCTGTCCTTCCCCCTCTCAGTCTCTCTCACTGGCACATACACATGCAGGATTGTGTGGGAGTAAAGAGGGTTTGAGCTGACA
>NW_027658704.1:15000-30000 GCF_041902795.1 Electrophorus electricus | reverse complement strand
AGCCGTACTGGGGGCTTGTGAAACTGGAGATTCCTTTTACAACTCATGTTTTCAAGCCATTCTTTTACCCCTGGGCTTTAGAGAGAGGCTGAGTGTTGCTATCATTTTACATGCAGGATGTGTGATAAGATAGTGAAGTTTTGTTAAAGCCACACTAGGTACAGAGAGAAGAGTCCCTCCCTATCATCACTGTAGCACAGCATGAGTTTGTCACCTTGAATTCAATGACCACTGTTGTTGCATAAACAGTTTAAAAAAAACCAGAACATTTTGGACAGAGTTGCTTCAAAAAAAGTATTTTGGAACTTTTGCACTCTGGCTATATGGACATATGACTGTGTGTGTGTGTGTGTGTGTGTGTGTGTGTGTGTGTGTGTGTGTGTGTGTGTGTGTGTGTGTGTGTGTGTGTGTGTGTGTGGTTATGTGTATTTGTAGGCTGGTGTGTAGGAAATAGTATTTTTAACAGTCTGCTGTTCTTACATAATGCTCTTTACCTAAAGTTAAAGTTTAGTTGAGAGTTTCCCTATTTAAATTTTCAGAGTTGTCCCCAGTCAACTGCAATCAGCACAGTAAGTGGAACCTTACCCTTTCAACCTTCCAGCCAATCAAAAATGCATTGGGCTGAGCCAGGTGGAACCAGGTGTTGCACTTTAGCCATTCTGAAACAAATCCAAACTGGCAGCTAGTGTGAGCATTCTTGGTAGAGTAGTAACACAGGTGTAGGAGTTACACTGTAGCCTACACACTTATAGACATGCAATGTGGATTGGCAAAAACATAAATGCTGTACAGCTACACACAGGACTTTAATTCAACTGACTGTGACAACAACAATTACCACAGAAAGGTTCCAACATAGAGTGAATTTGTGCTAGGACTTCAGTGCTGTAGTCAGTGTGCTTGAACCCAGATTAAGGATGTAATTGCAGCATCAGTGGGGGGCTCCATGTCTCAGCTCTAATGATATGTGTGTTATTTATAACACCAAATGACTGAGGAAAGCCTCTGAAGTAGCTAACTGATTATCTGTGTGTGCGTGTGTGCGTGTTTTTAGGAGTACATGTGTGAGTGCATTTTGTATCCAGATAAGCATATTTGGTTTCATGAGAGCATGTCTATGTTTCTCACTCATTGGGAATGTGCCGTATTGAAAACACTGCGAGGATTCAGTGTTTGTTTTTGAGTTATTAAGGCACTTTCCAGCACAGTATGTACATGTCCCCCACCCTGTCCCCCAACCCTGTCCTCTACACTGTCCCTGACTGTGTCCCCTACCCTGTCCCCCAACCCTGTCCTCTACACTGTCCCTGACTGTGCCCCCCACCCTGTCCCCCAACCCTGTCCTCTACACTGTCCCTGACTGTGTCCCCCACCCTGTCCCCCAACCCTGTCCTCTACACTGTCCCTGACTGTGTCCCCCACCCTGTCCCCAACCCTTTATGCCCTGGTGATCCTGCTTTACTAGACAGTGTGACCCAAAAGGCCCACACAGGCATGGAAATACTCAACATCTGTTCATGTGTCTTTCCCTGATACTGATGATGAGGTAATTAACTAGAAGCACAATATTTTTAGAAACATGGGACTAAAATGCAAATGCAAGCACACAGAGAGACAGAGAGATAAATCTAAAGACATCAAGATAGACAGTGGAGCAGGAACAGCAAGGTATTTGGAATACCAAAGTCAAGGGCTTGATTCCCAGGGAGTATACATACTGTAGTACTGATAAATAAGTAAGCCGCTCTGCATAAGACTACCTGCAAAATGCTTAAAACATATCATAGGTATAGTTTTCCCTCACTGTGGGTATGCTGTATGTCTATGGCACATCAAGTCACTGATGAAGTCTATCGATAAGGAAGACTCATGCCTAACTGTCTCAAACTAAGGTAAATAAAGCATATGGCTCCCTTTCAACCTGATTTAGGTAGAAGTCTATGAAGGACAAACTGTCCTTTCCATCTTCCAACCCCTTCCTCCCAAATTGCCCCTCCCACTCTGCATCCCTCTCTAGCTAGTAACTGCGTCAGTATTGATCATGCAGACATAATTTAGTCAGCAGGAATAGGCAATTATTCATACAGAGAAAGGATCCCTGGGGACAGAATATGTTGTCCAATATATAATAGAAAATATTTACAGACTGTCTATACAGACATTTCATCATTTGTATGTGACACTGAATGTGATGGCCTTTGGGCAGGACTAACTGTAAAACTTGTGTGCAAGCCAGAGGAGCATCAAAAGAACTGATTTAGAGTTTGTGACAGATAATTTTACAATCTACTGCTGAGCAACTGGTCGGAGATTCTTGGGATCATATGTGTTCCCTGATCACCCCTGAGGATGAGCAGACTGTTCTGCAATAATGAACCACACACTCACTGGCGTCACACATCCTCAAACCCACTCACGAATGATGAACCAACTTGTGCATATGTGTGTGAGTGAGCAAGTGAGCTAAGTGTGTATGTCATATAAGTTGGTTTTGGTGTTAGTTTATTGTGGAGAGCTATGTGCCAGCACTATTGTATTTCCATTTCGTTTATTGAGTGAAACTGTTACTAAGGTCAGCTATTGGTTAATGGTTATTAAAGTGAGTTGTGGTTTATTAGTTGACCTGAGGGTAATTGTTGAGATTCAGCTGTCAGACACAAATGGACCCATAACCTGCATCCCCATTAGCCCAGCCCAGATTTCAGGGCAACTGAAACAGCATTATGGGATGCTAGTAGAGATAGTTACACTGTAGGTAGAGATACAGTACCAATTAGATGTTTGGATACAGCATTTTCATTGTCTTAAAGGCATTTTAAACTAATGATTTATTCTTATATTTGTTTCTAAGATAAATGTAAAAAATATAAATAAAAAAGTAACAATTAAATAAAATGTTAAGCACCCCTTTAGCAAATAGTTTATATTCAGAACTTCAGTCACTGAACCTACAAATGTTCAGCATATGTGAGAATTTTTTCTAGGCATCATAGGGGCTGCCACTTGAAGCTGATTAAGAGAAAACCAACAGCATTCAAACCTGTCATCAAGTGGTGGCTACTTTAAAGAATCTAAAATCTAGGAATCAATTTTCATTTAAAAGAGCATAATTACATGTGTCATTGTTTTCCTAAAATGTAGAAAATAATAAAAATGAACAAAGAGTAGGTGTGACCAAATGTTTGACTGGTTCTGTATAAATGATACTTGCTATTAGCGTGTGGCTAAGGCATTCTGCTGCTGATGTCCCTGGATCCAGGGAAGTGGAGGTGGTGGTGCAGGGGGGAGGTGTAGAAGTGGAGGTGGTGTACTTAGACCACAGGATCATGTGATTAGTCCTCACACTTTATGATCTCTCAGATTAATAGAGGATTTAAGATCTAATTTCAGGTGTAGACACAAAATAGGATTTTTTAACATCTGAAATAAAAAGGAAGTGAGAGAACAAAATAGAGGGAGAATCATGGGAGAGTGAAAGAGGTAGAGGGAGTGTACAGTGAGCTCAAAGGACTGGAGTGCTAAAGCGAAAGTGAAGCTCCTGCAGAGTTTGAAAGTGTTTGGAACACTTAGCCAGTTGCCGTGCAGGGCTACAGCACCACTGGGGAGAAGCTCTTACACCAGCTGAGAGTGGTGAGTCAGTACTTACCTTTGGAGAGCACCTTGCTCATTGCACCTGAACAGAAAAAGACACCTAGTCAGAGGATTTCAGAGGTTCACCGCTATTGACACTATCTAGGGTATACATTTAGTCTATGAGGGAAATGTTGCAAATGAAACATGTTTGCACATATGGACATCTGTCTGCGACAAAATTGAATTCTGTTGCTAAATAAGTAAAGGCAATATATAGCTGTAATTATTTGACATGTCTTTGCTCAATGTTTTATTTTTTCCTACCTACTATTTCTATGCAAATGATGACTTAGTAGTGTGTATCTGATAAGGCCTTTAGATTATTTTAGACATGGCTGATTTTAACAGTACTGTGTCCTCTCTGCATAAATCGGTATGGCCTCATTCCTTTCAACAGTAGGAAAAGTGAACTGTTACAATTTGGGCAATGTAGAGGAGAGCAAAATATTTTTTGTAGTTCTTTCTACATTGTCTCATTGTTTGTGTGTGTAATAAATAAATAAATTCACAATTCTGTCCTTTCAGAACCCAGTGACTGGAGGAATTACATTTATTTAGCCGTAAAAAACCTTTTGCCTGAGTCTCAACCCTCTCACCCCTGTTTTGCTTCGGCTTGCTCTTTGTAGCTCTGTGAGCACAGGTTCCTCTTCAGAATGGATCCAGCACAGGTGGAAAGAGCAGGAGGGGCTTTAATGATCAGTCTGCATAAGTGAGGAATTTATTTATTTATTTTTTTAATTTAAAAGCGCTTTACAAGTTCCTGCCAAACCAGTTCCTATGAGTCAGAATAAGTCATGCCCTACTGCACCCCACAACAAACAAAGCTGAGATCCAACACACACACACACACACACACACACACACACACACAGAGTGTGTGTAGACTATTGTACATTAGATAAACATAAAAAATAAATGTTTGAGGTGTATAGTACAGGCCAGTGTCCCTTGGCCACCCCCCTCCCCCTCTTAACTTTCCTTCCACCCCCAGTTATTACTGTATACAGATTACAGTTTATTCATAGTAGTACCAATATAGGGTGATGTGCTCCTGCAACCACACAACCCTCCTACCACTTATAGTCCCTCCTCTCAATGCACTCCAACCATTTAAGTTAAGAGAGAGAGAGAGAAAGAGAGAGAGAGAGAGAGAGAGAGAGAGAGAGAGAGAGAGAGAGAGAGAGAGAGAGAGAGGTAAAAAACCAAGGACAGTAGACAAACTGGACAAGCCCAAAAAAACCCCAAAAAAACAATTTGCATGCCATAGACAATTGTCAAATTCTGTCTGTTTTCAACATTTTCCTAAAAGCTATTTGGAAAAGAAAAATTAGCTTTCAATATATTGTAAGAATTGGGACCAGATTGATTCAACAAAGGATATTCCTTTTACCAGTTGATATTTGGCCAATTAGAGATAAGGGTAGTTTATATAGGGTATATATAGGGTAAATTTGTATTTCTTGCAGTAAAGGGACATAGTTGATATTATATAGATAATTTAGGTTTGGAGAGAAATAAATACCAAGGCATTTAATGGATTGTGTGTCATGTTTGGATGGTATGTCTCAACATTGAGGGAGGGGGCAGCTTGCCTTTTCAGTATATAGATGTAAGCAAGAAAGCCGACCATAAAGGCTACAAAAATTGTACTAACCAAATACATAGAACTGCACATATCTGAGCAATCACATATGAATGTTATATATATATATGAATGTTAACATGCTTATTTCATTTTGTTGTTTAGCCAAAAATGTGTTTAAAGTGAAAGCAAGAAGTAGTTAGACGTGTTTAATGTATTATAACATATTCTGATTGACTCTTGCATGATTCCATGGAAGCATTTAGCCTAAGCAGAGCGATGGAATCTTTGAAAGCTGTTCACACCTGTTTGTACTTTTAGCAAGCGAAAATGAGAATGACCAGAAATTGTGTACAACTTAGTTATAAAACTAAGTTTTGGTTTTACAAATACTGCTTTACGAAGGCTCCTCCGTGTAGTTGGTGATGCATGTCAATCATGGTACCCATTGAAGTCATTGTGTAATTGCTTTTTAAATAATTACTTTATTTTTTTTTACTGAGTCTAGTGCATTGCATGTCACGACCACTTACTGGGCTGGCCGCCATAAACTATACACAAGTAAAGCATAAAGTCCCGCAGTGTTAGTGTTGACATCCTGCTGGGGCAGGAGTCCCCTCAAAAATAACTGAATTATTCTAAATACATTTATCCACACTCACCTACAACTTTGAGGGGTAGGTGGGTGGGTGGTGATCAGCAGCTTCAGCTCCAGCATTTCCCCTTTCAATTATATTGATCTGCATATAAACTGATTTTATGGTGGCATGTCATTGACTCCCTGAGATTTTATTGCACAGTCGGAAGAAAGCAGCCAGCAGTTCAATGAAAGGACAATTATGGTGATAAAGCCCATCCTTGTCAACTTCCTTTCTGTGAAATTATTTTAATATATATCTGTTCTTGAAGCAGAGGTAGAGGGTGAGTGTGTATATATATATATATATATATATATATATATATATATATATATATATATATTTTATGCAATTGATAAAATAATGGCCAAATCCAAAGTGTTTGAGAGCCTTGAAGAGAAAGGATCACTCAAGCACCTTTTCAGCATTAAGTGATGCTACTATGCTTGGTGATTTGTTTGAAGATGTGTTGCTATTATACATGTGAATTAAAACTAGTCTGATCTGTGCTTATGAGAGTGGGGATCACCAATCTGATTGATAAAGCTTTACTTATGTTTTTATATCTGAATTTATTAGTTATATGGTAGTTGGAACAATAAGTGTTATAAGAGCAGTTTTTATTACTTACAATGTATTAAAGCACATTAAAGCAGTGGTGAACTCTTAATGACATGATTAAAGGTTTGCCGATTAACCAGAATTGTTTACATTTGTTAGGTCTTCTAAATGCCTTGATTTGTCATGCAATGAACCCTTAGTGAGAAGATCTGAATGTGGTTAGGATGCCCACGGCATAGGCTTAAAAAACTGATATGTTAGGAAGCTCATTTGTATTTGCTGGGTGATAGTCCAATAATTTCAATATTCGCAGTAATAATTAACAAATGATGTACTCAGCTGGCCTAAATAGAGAATAGTTATTAGACTTGCTCTTTATGTGAAATTCAAATATATGGCCATAATGTTCCATTTAATTATTTATTTATTTTAAAATTAACTTCATTTTAAATGTATTTATTTATAAATGAATTTTAGAGTCTTAGAAGACTCCTTGAAGCATGGATGCTATAAAGAAGTGTTTTGCATGTATTCCCCAACTCAAACTGTTACAGACATATTGCTTCTTAGTGCTAGCTATGTTATATGTGCTTAGTGGCTAATAACCTCTGTGTTTAGGAAGCTGTGTTTGTTTTGCTGTTAAACTATGCTTAGCACTCAGCTCTACACAGAAATGTGATTTATGTTTAATTCTGCACACATTCACCCACACAGTTCTCACAAAGCGCAAATGTCATGAAGTGAGAACACAAGATTCTGGCCTTTGTTCTCACAGCCTATCACTAAGGGAATTTGAGGTAGGAAAAATTCTAGCAAAGAAATCAAAGGTGGTCTTACTTCTGCCAGAGCTTCTGTGTGACCAATCAGCTTTGAGGGATCAGAAGATGGCCTAGTAATGTGTACCCTACAGGAACTTATGTGGGAAAGAAAAGAGAAGAAGAGGCTGTATAAAACTGAAATGATAAAACCCCTAAGGTGCTATGTTTAGGGCTGCAAGCGTTTTTAACAGAATTACTCACCATACCCCCAGTATGACACCCTGATCATTTTGGCATAGTATTGCTTCCTTCCTTTTTAATGAATACTTAATGGAATCATTTTATTTTATGCCCATCTGTCTGCATGTGAAATCTGCATTCATTTACTCTCTCTTTTCCCCCATTTCTCTCTCACTCCATCTCTCCATGTGCTGTGAAGCCTGATTGGTTGTGTGTTAGGAGTGATGATTCTATGCCCTTCTCACCTTTCACAGCTGCCAAACTGCTTAGAAATCATTAATTAGTTGCCCAATTGCCAGAACCCCATTGGTTAGCTGTTACCATGACGCAGGCATAACTACACTTCACCTTAGACTGATTATCACATTTTGTTGCAATAGGTTAGTCACTGGTTCTGGATCTAACAAACACACTGCACATTAGCTATATATCCTCTTGTTATGTCCTAATGGCTGTTTGGGTGTGTATTGACTGGTTAAGTCAATGCACAGAGCTCTCCTGTAGCCTGCGTTTCATTATCAAGTCTTGACACAGGTCTCAACCTTCATATGGCCTCAGTGTGTGTGAATATATGTGTATTGTGTATGTGTGTGTGGGGGTGTGAGTGTGCTTGTGTGACCAGGCTCTATCTGGGTTCTGTCTGGGCTCTGTCTGGGCCATATCTGAAATTTATCTGGGCCTTATCTGGGCTCTGTCAGCAGCTGTAATCAGACGTAGAAAAGTGCAGCAACTCTGGCATCTGATAAACGACCACAGAGTGCTATGGTAACACAAGCAAATTTGTGTTTGTATGTGTATGTTTGTTTATGTATGATGTGTAACAACATTCATATTGACTCCTCTCATTCAGTAAAGAGTTGTATTACTGTATTGCTGTTCTTGTAGCCTTGGAATAATCAATCTGCACATTAGGTCAGTGGGCATGCTTGTGTGTGTATTTTATGTACGTATTCTCACTGTATTCAGTAAAGAGTCTGTTTGGTCTGTTTGTCCATAGGCTTGTCTATAAATAAATGGCAGGCTCATGTGTTTGATGTTTACGTGTGTATATGATTCTCTCTCTCTCACACACACACACACACACACACACACACACACACACACAGTAAGTAGCTGTTTACCCTTGTTTGTCCTTGAGGAAAAGAATGGTTGCTGAGTGTCTACAGTATTATTTTTTGGTACATTATTTCTTTGGTACACATGTGTTAATGAGGGGTCAGGTTAAATGCCCCGCTATAATGACATCAGTGTAATGACATCACTCTTATCTCTGTCAGCATCCACCAACATCTATTTGTCCCTGCACTCTCATCGCAAACCTAATTATACCTATGGAATGAGTTTGCATGTAAACAGAGGTTATCGATTTGGTCTCTGGTTGGCATTAATTGGTGTCATAGAGGTCTTTTTTGCTATAGTCAAATATTGCACACACACTCACCCATGCGTAGTTTTTTTGTCAAGCAATAAAAATCACAGCCAGTGCTGTTAAAGACAAAATGAGCAGTTTAACATTATGCAGCTGACAAGGAGATACAGCCTGTTGATGTTTAAAAAAAGAGGTTGTTTAGGAGTTTGAAATACTTCACCACTGCTGGACAGTGATAGACGTCAGAAGGGAAGATAGCAGTGTGTGTGGGAGGGAGGGGTTTACTGCCTAATGCTGATGTGTGTGGGTGAGCGTTTATAGAGAGAGTAAACTGGAAAAACAAGTAAAATCAGGGGTTTGAATTTTAGAAGAATTACAGATGACATGTTGTGACAGATTATTTAGTGGGAAATCACCCAGCAGGGTGTCAGAGTCTCACTGTTAATTATTAAGAAAGGGCCCTTTCTAAGGGGAGGGATTAGATTTCTGCAATTAACCAAGAATGAATGATGATGTCCCTCAGAAGATTTAACAAATCACAAGGATAAACGAATATGACTTCACCTGGGTTTAGGTCACCATACCCTTTCCCCCTCTCTTTCTCTTTCACTGTAGTTCTGTAGGATAACAGATTAACACTACTGTTCTACTTGACCAATGGATTTGTATTTTCTCAGCGTTTTGATGTGAATCTTTGACTCTCCTTTTCATTTGTTTCATCTGTTTCAGAAGTGTACTGGATTGGACATCTGCAGTCTTATCTCTGGCAAATCTTGGGTTGAAAATATGGAGGGATTCATGTCACTCAGGTCACTGAAGGTCCCACCCAGTACCTCCAAAGATCTCTATGTGCCCTCTCATCTCCCTCTCAGCCTACCCTCACTTCCCACTCTTTTGTCTCTCTGCTCCACGTGCAGTAATACTGCATCAGCACAGAACAACAGGCAGGAAACAAAAGCACAAAGAGAAGCCCCATCATCTTGTCTAAATATAATGGAGCAGGGACTCAGAACTTCCAGATATTCTTGATCTGAAACAGTTTCAGTTTAAAGGTCCTGATTCAGGCCAGTGAAGCCCCCTGTCTCCCACTTCCTCATCGCCCAGTAGTTTCCAAAGGCCCCAGTAATACCTGAGGCTCAAACTTGGAATGTTCAGCAGGCAACTATGTTCAACATTTCTGAAGCAAACCTACAGTCATTGGTGAATGGAGGTTTGAATTAGGAAATGTGGTTTTCACTCTAACTTTGGCTGTTGTGAGCATGTTCTGGGTCTCCTTTTGTAGCTCACTGATTTGTATGTAATAATTGTCTGCTACACCCACTCCAGCACACAAATGTAATGTGTGCTGGAGTGCATATATGTGTGTCTCCTGAGTGTAACATGATGATCAGCACTGAAACCATGTTGTACAGCATGAATGCGTGCAGTGACAAGACGCATTAGCATCAGAGGGAGAGAGAGAAAATGAAAGAGAAATAGGACCATAGAGAGAAAGAAAATAGAGAGAGTAAGATAAAAAGAGAAAATCATACTGATTACACCTTGCATTAACTTTTTAGTGCTCAGATCACGTTTGAATTTCATTTGGCTACTTGAAAAGCCAGGTGTAAACACCCACAGGATGCACTGTGAATTATGATCATATCACTCAGACCATATTCCTAATGTGGAGAAATTTTGACCACACCATGTCCAAATGCAGGTGTGTCTCTTTTTTTTTTCTAAATCAATGGTCGCACTTTCTCACAAATTAAACTGAATGACTGGTGTTGTACACAAATGAATGATTTTCTGTATCAGTGGAACCAGATACTTCTTTCCCACCAGCTGAGTCTCTTGGCCAAAAAGTCTTCTGGACTTTTAATAGTAGTAGTAGACAGTAGTCGTAGTGCTGACCACTGCAGAAATGAAAGTTGCTGCACAACAAAACATTCTCCTCCATTGATCCACTGTCACGATTCGTTGTCTGTTTTAAATGGTTTCTTCCAATATTTGACAGCATACAATATACTGGTCATATACAGGTAAGCAACCATATTTAGAGTAGAAAATAAAATGGAAATTATGAATGCATTGGTGTGCTTTTTATGTGAGAGACTAAATCGGATCGCACCTGCTCACACTGGGGCAACATTTTAATGAGAAGCATACAGAATCTGGCCAAAGTATATTCAGATTTGATGTGAACATGCAAGGTGTATACAAGCCTAATAAAGCACATGAAATATATCCTCCTGGTCAGTGTTGGGATGGTGGTAGATGTGGGTTAGATGTGCAGGAGACTTTGTTAAGTGTGGGTGTCTCCAAGGTGTCTCCCTCCTTGACTGCATGAGCCCAGCATTATTTACCCAATGAAGCATATACCCAATACCAGGCATTCTGCTTCTCAGCTCACTTACATACTGGCTTAAACCTTACCAACCAAGGCTTTTGTGACAAGGTGTTTAAGCAGGATGTGGGGACAAGTCGCATAAAAAAGAATACACGTTTTATTTGCACATATAACACATATGACATAGCACACAGGCTATTGGGTTCAAACACCAACAACATAGACACGTAAATTATAGACATTTATACACGTATACTAATAACAATGAGGAGCAGGTGTGAGACACGGGAGGGCGTGGCCACATTCATGAACACACACAAGATGTTCGGTGGGAGGGGCCGTAGAGTGACAGCTTTAGCCGTTCTATAATCAATCAGGCCATCAACATTAAATGTGTACTGAACCACATGGACCATTAAGCTATGTTGAAATACTGTTGAAATATGAATAGCTGTGACATCTCAGAGCAAAACACAACAGTGGATGTGTCAGCACTGGAAGTGACTGTCTGTTCCCATATTTAGAAGCCAGGTGAGGTTTACAATATATAACCCATGTGCAAAATGAATATATGACCAGGAATATATGACCAGCAATTTAATACATTTTCATATGGTTGTTAGTAAACTGGGTGTAGGTTTTCCCTAAAGTAAGACCTCTGTACTGGGTTTTCTAGAAGCAATGTAATACAGATATCATTTTTAAATGGTAGTGACAATATTATATTGGACACTCTCTCACTTAAGATCTTAACACTACAATAGTTTTGGGAAATGTGGCCCTGATTGGTATTATGTCACTGTGGAACGTAATTCCAGGTATGAAATGAGAGGTGGAGTATATAGTGCTCAGTTATCTAATTGCTCGCTTATCTGTGCACAGACCTTCACACACTGCTTTAACAAGGAGAAACCCTCTGCCTAACTATCAGAGCATTAGAGTTCTGAGCCTACACACACACACACACACACACACACACACACTCCTCTCTAACTGTTCCAGATGAGGTTAGCTTGTAGGCTGTGCGATGCAGATTATATATCAAGAATTTTAGTGTAGCTCTACAAGCTATAACAGTAGGTGTTGGACTCTAATAGATGCCATTGTTACATCATGAAGGAACCACTGGTTATGTTACGTTCCAAACCCACCATGGTGAACAGTGGGTTAGATAGGATTAAAGCATTATTATATGAAGCTCAGTGCTCAGATGTTTGGATAACATCATTCTGCTGACACTACAGATGCAATCGCCCAAGAGCTGTTGGAAAGTTACATTAGTAATTATCATCCACAGCATAAATGGCTGTGTGCAGGGCTGCTGTATGCATTCCTGTATGCTGGACAGCATGGTATTTTCTATACCATACATACAAATAAAGTCTCCAGGTTATGGTGCATATCAGATGCATGTTTTGTTTAGTCATAGAATACCTAGAGCATGTTTCTGAATTTCTCTGAACTGTTTTCACAGTCAGGAATCAAACTGTATTAAATGATGGCCTTTGTGTGAAATGCTCCTGAGAGGGGGACTGTCTGGGAGCTCTGAGTGATTATTTGTGGTGCTGTTGTCCTGCAGTTTCAACCTGCGGTGGGGCAGTCAGGAGGGCAGTGTGAGTAGGCAGTGCGTCATGGTCGAGGTGGAGATCTCCTTGTTTAGAAAAGCATTTTGAGGAGACTGAGCTCCAGCAGGGTGACCATATGGCTCAGCAGAGCTTTTGTTCACTTTAACCAGCAGTGTGAACGTTGGCACTGCTACTGCTAATGCCATCACTGCTAGTGCTGCAAGCCATGGAAATGCCAACACCGCTAATGCCACACCGCTGTTAAGTAGGCTCTATTGACAAATGTCACATTGTAGACTACTGTAGCTACTAAACTACAGTCTGACTGTGTGTGTGTAAGTGAATAAGAGAGAGACTGTATGTGTGCGTTTATGAAAGAGAGATTGATATTGTTTGTTAGGGTATGGGAGAGATGGGATAGAGCTCAGAGTTCTTCGTTGTGAAGTGGGAAAGTTTTCTGACTGTGATAAGGCACAGGAGAGGGTCAACCTGGTGATCCAAGTCTCTCAGTGTGCCATCTCCTCTCGCTTGGAAGCAATCGCTCCACATCGATAGCACTCGGAAAGAGAACTATGAGAAAAAGGCAAGGAAGAGGTTCTGTCCTTGACTCTAAATCTCCCCGAAGCAGCTTCTGCTGAATTTGTGCGTGTATGTGTGAGAAAGAGAAATATATTTTTCTCACTCTCAGCAGAACACTGTATTTTTTTAAACTGCAGAGTATGCTTCACAGGTGCACATGCTTGATTTGAGTGGGGCCAGACACGTTCACTGACCTTTGACCCTGTGATGCTGCAGATAGTGTTGCCAGATCAAAATGACAGGATGGATGCTGTGTGTCCACATGTAGAAGTGGGCTATGTTTTTACAAGGTTAATTCTATTTATTATTTCTCTACGTCTTGCCTTAGACTAAAATGATATCATATCTGCATGTGACTATATCGGTAGTTCTAATGTGGAACGATCACAAGGCGGACGCATACACTGAGAAGAGAGGGCTTTATTAAGGGCAAATCCATATTCACAGTTGCAGTCATGGTCCAGGGTCATTGAGCCAACATGGATAGTCTGGGAATACATAGTAAACAGAAAGGAAAACACGAAAACCAAGAAAATAACTAGACAGGCTAAATAGAAATAAACAACACAGGTAGAACAGGCAACACGCCAAAAGTTAGAACAATATGCACGACAGGCTAGAACAACCACTATGGGCAGAGCAAACACAATAGGGGCATGGATAACACACAGAGGCTAGGAATCACAAAGACCAGCAAACTAATATGGAAAAACATAGGGTACACAGGGTAATGAGGACTAACAATGCACAGGTGATACAAATGAGGTAAAGATCAAAACAAGGACTGGAAAAAGAATTGAGAAAATGAACCAATGACATGAGAGGAGCCAACCATGACAGTAGTAGTTTGTTTGTAGGAATTAGTCAATGTCTGTACCTGCTCAGCAGTTGATAGCGCATATCTGTGTATGCACAGCTTTATGTAAATTGAAGCCTGTGTTTGTATGAACATATTTACCATACTTAAGTAGGTTAGAGCGAATCCTCTTCAGATGGTCATACTTATGTAGGTCGGAGTGTATCCTTCTCTTAGTCTCTTTATTGCATTTACCTCATGCACATACCTAATGCATAATTCTGGGTCTATGTGTTTAGGGCTTAATGCACATCTGCTTACAGAATAGCACCAGTTATGAGCTATGGAGAATCTCTCTCTCTCACTCTCTCCTACAGGATTGCATATTTAAACCTCACTGATGTTTTAAAATATACACATGGCCTGTGTTATTGAACGCAGGTCACAATTTTCAATAACACAGAGAGAGAAGCAACAAGAGACAGAGAGGCAACAAAGATGTGGTGTGTGTGTGTGTGTGTGTGTGTGTGTTTGTGTGTGTGTGTGTGTGTGTATGTGTGTGTGTGCGCGCATGCATGGAGACACAGGGGGTGGGGTGTCTTTATAAGGAATGTCTACTCTGTGCCCTTACTGGGTATAACTAGTTTAGCTGTCCATCATAGGTACATGGGGTTGCAATTTTGCATGGCAACCATTTATTCTCTTCAAGCCTGTATTGCATATTCTGTATATTCTGTAGTTTTACTGGATGCCTTCTGGAATATGCTTAATCATAAGGAAGAAGACCCTGCAGACTGCAGAGGGGGAGGTGGGATTTTAATGTGGATGGATGGTGGAAACTTTCAGCAGCCCAATAGAATATATTAGTTCTGTTCATCTTCAGCCCAGCATGAGATATTAGCCTGACTGATATATTTGTATCCAGGCTGAGATATTAGTCTTGATGA
>NW_027658704.1:0-10000 GCF_041902795.1 Electrophorus electricus | reverse complement strand
TTTCCTATTAAGTAATATTTGTCCTGAAGATTCATATAAACAAACACTCTTTCTCTCACTATCTCACTTTCTCTATCACACAAACACACACACACTCTCATTGCAGATAGTGCCTAAAAATGCCACTGCTCTGTGCTAGTTTAAAGAGTGAAGCAGTACAATGAAATGGCTGCGAGCATCTCCTGCAGGGTGCTGGACGTCACTGTTGTTAAGGTGTGAAAGATCAGAATGCTCCACAGCCTTTAAGTGTGGGTTCAGGCATGCCTGTTTCTAGCCTGAGGACTCAGGCTGGCTCTCTCAGTGCAGGTGCTGTTTCACATTCACATCATGCCCCCCCCCCTCCCCCATCCAAAATATGTGAAGTCTGAGGAGAGATGTTGTACCTGACTGAGCGGAGGAGGTCAGAGGTTCCTGTAGTTTACTGCTCCATCACTCTACATTCAGCTCAGGAAGGGCTTGACCATTAGCTGTTGAGTTCAGTTGGGGTTGCTCAGGCTAAACCTTGGGGTGCTTTTTACAAACCAGTCTATCATTCAAATCATGCATTATCATACCCACTGAGATTATTTTTGACCTCTCAGCACTGAAGTGTGCTAATCATAAGAAAGTCATTTTATTGTCTGCTTATGTGTGGGGTGTGATTTTGAACTAAAGCATTCTAATCCACGCAGAAAGCAGTATTATCATATCTGTGCTGCTGAACTCTGTGTTGCCTGCCACCCATGAGGTGGAACAGAGACGTGTTTAATTTCCCCAGCCTGTGTTCACTGCTACTCTCCAGTGTAGTGCTGTTTGCCTGTCCTACCTGGCTGTACCCTGTCCTGCCCTGTCCTGCCTGGCTCTGTCCTGTCCTGCTTGGTTCTTCCCTGTCCTGCCTGACTCTGTCCTGCCTGGCCTTATGTAGCGACTCCTGGCAGGTGAATGCAGATAAACTCAAATCTGATTATTCAAATGGTGCTTTCCATGTTTTTCAGGTTTGGGATCAGAGTCACAGCAGGTCTTCCACAATGCCAGCCTGGGTGTTTGAGTGGAAATAAATACTGCATTTGAAACCATAACAAATAATAAAACAGTACAAATCACAGAAATGCATAAGGACAATTGCAGTTACTGTAAAGGCATGTTTGAGCATATAGAGCCATTGTAGAAGATACCTGAAGTCTTAAAGTGGCATATGGCATATAGAGCCTTCTAGACATTTATGGTCCTATAGAGCTTTTTCAGACGCAAATATGCATCTTGGCAGTGCCAAAGCTTTTTTGGCAGTGCAACTATATATATATATATAGTTAAGTAAAAATTCAGTAAATATATTAATGTTTTACTCAAAGCCAGTATCCAAAAGTATCCAAAAGCCAAGAACCTTCCTTTAAAGTTCTGTTTAAAATTTTAAATGATAAATTCTAATGCATTTTGTGTGTGCATGTGTGTGTGCATGTGTGTGTGTGTGTGTGTGTGTGTGTGTGTGTGTGTGTGTGTGTGTGTGCGCGTGTGAGTGTGAGTGTGCGTGTGTACACCACGGTTTCCTTCTGAGATCCAGCAATCCAGTCATTTATAGTTTGCAATAACTTTAACAATGCCATCATCATTAGGTTACCCAACAGTCTATGAAACAGCAAAGAGGTGGTGGGGGAGTACACAGTTATACACACACACTTCTAATGGACGGAAAATGCTCTGCTTTATTATATAATGTCTTTAACTTACAGATGAGGAGGCCATTTAGGTACAAAACTTTTTATTCCTGGACATTTATTTTTGGATCAGGAATTTAGAGACTTTTCTGTGTCTGTGAGGCTATGACAAATGCTGGGGTGTTCAAAGCCATACAGCTTTTATTAGAAATGCGCAGACAGAGTGTGCGTCTGTGAGTCTTTTTAGGCTGCCATTATGTGTTTTGGCTGGTGTTATTAATATGTAGCTGAGCATGGGGTCAGACAGAGCAGAGTTTGGATTGTAGACTAGATTTGTGTTATATCTGATAGACTGCTTGGATGCTGTACGTATATGTGCATGTGTATAACCTTAGGCCGGGCTCACATCATCCTCGCAGCACATTATCACTTTAGTGACACCAATGATATTTTTCACTAAGTTTAATGATGAGAGAGACAAATCTCAACAAATCTTGCAAAATCTCTGATAAAAAAATACGCTTATATGTGGTAAAATCTGTTCTTCAGAGATCACACGTCTGTCTCAGAGATGGAGATAATGAATATGAAATATTGTGAACATAATATTTTGCTGTTTTCCGTTGACCTCTAGGAAGAATTATGAAGGCCCTTTGCACTCTGCTATTACAGACAGACAGTGAGCACCTGCTCTGTCTGTCTATAATAGCAAAGTCTATGCACGCTACATTGAAGGGTCTGCTAGCCATGTACAAAATGACAACACAACTGTGCCCTGACTGAGACAGTAGGCATACTCTGATCTGTACTGATGATGTTCTCACTCACTCTCACACACACACACACACACACACACACACACACACACACACACACACACACACACACACACACACACACACATACACACACACACACACACACACACACACACACACACACACCCACATTTTACCTCTGTACCCTTCTTCAGCTTCTTGTTCATGTCAGCTCTTGCAAGCATCATACAGCCACTGTGAAATGCTCAATCAGAGCAAACATTAGACAGACTCAAACCAACCCATAACTGTAATTACAGTCATGGAGCAGCTTGAAGTGCAACTCCTGTAATTGTATATCCTCTCTCATTCTCTCAAACCCAGAGAGATCCAGAAAGCAGCATGCAATTTTTATTATGTGGGAAGTCTCCAAGCGATCTTTATCACATTCGGAATTTTCGCCACGGACTAATCTTTGTGAGCGCATCTGAAGGCAGTGCTGACATGCACTCGAAGATTAACGAATCTAATTTGCGGCAGTGACCTTTCGGCAGCCGAGCTGCAGCGTGCGTAAGCCTCTTAATTCGGCCTGTTAAATCTCCGTTTGAGAAGAGCCCTTCAGATAAGAGGACAAGGGAGATGGAGATGATGCAGCCACAGACACAGCCACAGAGGATGAAAAAACGATAAGGATCATCCAGCCTCACAACTTCAGCATGCAGGGCATAGTGAGTGATGAGGTTAATACAAATGAAACACACACACAAACATAATTCATGCTGCTCTGAAGCATAGACAGCAAATCATTCTGCCAAATTCTGCCAACTGCCCACATCAAAACTGAACTAAAAATGATTCCACTTCCTACAGTGTTAAAACCATATAAATAATTAGATAATGGTAAGTAATTTAGTCTCTCTTCATCTACTCCTGTACTGGATTAATTATTGAGAAACTGCTCGTATGGTACTTGTACTAATGTTGATTCCTGTTGTAGGTTACTTTTGGGTAAAAACATCAGCAAAATGAATAAATGGACATGTCTGCGTGGGATAGAAGAAGACACATTTATTTATCATAGCCACTGGACAATGCAAATACAAATATATGTACAGTCGTGGTCAAAAGTTTTGAGACTGACACAAATTTTGGTTTTCACAAAGTTTACAGTCTCAGTTTTTTTTTAGATCATTTTAACAAATGTTTATATGGTATAGTGAAGTACAATTCTAAGCATTTCATATGTTTTTAAAAACTTTTTTATTGACAAATACATCCAGTTTAAGCAAAGACTTAATATTTACAGTGCTGACCCTTCTTTTTTAAGACTTCTGTAATTTGCCTTGGCATGCTGGATATCAGTTTCTTGTCAAAATCTTGACTACTGGCAACCCATTATTGCATTGAAATTGTGGGTCTATGGCCAGGAAACTCCCCAGATCTCAATCCCTTTGAGAACATGTGGTCAATCATCAAAAAGAGGGTGGACAAACAAAAACACAGAAACTGTGATCAACTCCCAGCAAGAATGGGTTGCCATCAGTCAAGATTTTGCCCAGAAGCTGATATCCAACAAGCCAAGGCAAATTGCAGAAGTCTTAAAAAAGAAGGGTCAACACTTTAAATATTAAGTCTTTGCTTAAACTGGATGTATTTGTCAATAATAAAAAAAAACATATGAAATGCTTAAAATTGTACTTCACTATACTATATAAACATCTGTTAAAAGGATCTAAAAATACTTTGTGAAAACCAAAATTTGTGACAGTCTCAAAACCTTTGGCCATGACTGTAATGTGTATGTATTTATATGTGTGATGTATATAGAGGCTGGTAGTGTGTTTTCATAGTAAATAAAACCCTTTAGCATGCCAGCACTGCACCTCTTTTTACTCACAATCCCTACTGTACAGGGTCTTTGTTTCTATGAAATCACATTCACCTGGGTGAAAGGCTGTGTTGCATGTGTGTGTGTCTGTGTGTGTGTGTGTATGTGTGTGTGAGAATGAAGTCTTTATATAAAATCACATTCTCCAGGAACCTTAGTATCTACGAGTATGCATTTGTGTGTTTTTGGATGCGTGAGTATAGGACAGTGAACCTTTGTGTAGCCTTCAACTCAGTCAGTAGAGAGAAATCTCCATGCTTTATTCAGATTCTCCACCATGGCTCCTTACACACACACATGCACACACACACATGCACACACATGCACAAAGTGCATACAACACTGAAGATTGGTGATGCTTCATACTCTACAAGATAAAAGTTTTTATGATTTTTTTCTATCATCACTAATTGCTTTTTCCATTAATATTTTCTGTTTAATATTTTTTTTAATATTGAGTCTGTTTGTACAGGAATTGTGAAATTATTCTGGTGCACTTGCTTTATATTTTGTTTTCATGTACCATCAGTTTTTCATCTGTTCATTACTGCATCCATTTGTCACATTAAAAACATCTGTAATGCATGTGTAATTAGTGGAGTGAGGACGTGTGTGTATATGTGGGTGTGGGTTTGCATAGTGCTTTGTGCATGTGAGGCTGTTCAGATGGTTTAAAGAGAGCAATGGAAGTGCAGTCTCAGACAGTTGCTGCCCTCTCCTCCCCAGAACATCAATTCCTCAGCAACAAAAGCTGTTGCATAGCAACTGAAGGGGAGAACAAAAAGTTCCAGCAAATTTGGGACGTTCTGGAGGCAATGTGTGTTTAGGTGTAAACAAATGTGTTAAGAAGTTTTTAGTGACCAGACATAATTATATCTTTTGGGCAGGTCACAAACTCAATATCTGCTTGTTTCATGATTTGTTGTTTTTTTTCCAAAAGTACTTAAGACAAAACCTAATCTAATTTAAACCTAACAAGCATCTGACTAATTTAATCCATTGATTTTTGTGAACTTATGACTTTTGCAGTAATTCAGAGAGGAAGAGTTCTGTATGCAAAAAGCAGTTTAACTCTGCCCTTCCAATCTGGCTTCCAGGAAGCACCCTGCTGCATTTGTAGGATTGTAGAATTGTAGTGTGTTACTTATGGGTGTGCTATGTTATTTGGTATGGAGCATATCCGAACATCTTGTAGAGAGCATGGGAAAAGTGAATCCACTTCTTTCTAAAAGTGTGAAACTCTCCCATGTGTCGGTGCTAGTTTGAGTCAGACTGGGCCGGGTCTGTCCCTCACCCACTCCTCTGTCCCCATTTACACACCGCTGCTTTTCAGCCATGATTTCACAGCTCAGTCCCCTTTATGCTGCAGTGAAAGGACACAGATTCTTTCCTGCTTCCTCAAGTTCATGGTGTAGTGCAGCCCTGTCCTGGGAAAATCTAAACCTTTGGCATTCTTGCAGCCACAGGGAACAGCACTGCAATGGGGCCTCCAGCTTACACTTACACTTACACTTACACTTACACACACACACACACACACACACACACACACACACACACACACACACACACACACACACACAGGTCTGCATGGAGAGTAATCCTTATACAGTGTGCTTCTATGGTAGCCATTGTCCCCCCCCTCTGAGGCATGCACACTGTCCATGTGTGCATCCATTGTGCTCTGTGTGGGCCTGGCCCTGGCAGCTGCAGTAGGGATAGTGACACTCTTCTCCTAACTAAAGAGATGAGTGGACTGGCTGGCACACACTCGACCCCACGACCATGCAGAACCATGCCAGGCCATTATCCCCTACTGTGCCAGCCATGCAGGGTTCTGAGCTCAACCAGCCCAGAGAGAGCTGCTCTGTCCCACACACAGGGGCCCCTCTCTCTCTGCCCTCTCTTTTTCACACTTTCTCTCTCTCGCTTTCAGCTATTCTCGGGGCATATCAGATCCTGCTGGGAGAGAAAGTGAAGGCTTTGTTTGTGGCTGTGCTCGGCTGGGGCACTACATCCAGCCTGCAGTTTTCCTTTGAGCATTCAGTTCAGAGAAGGACTGGGATATTAGAGCAAGCGAGGCTAGTAAGGCTAGTTTGAAAACCATTTTGGAATCATCAATCTCACATCACTCAGTGACCACAGAGACAGGGGTCATGGTGACAGAAAGAAGGGTGGGGCAAGGAGGGACAAGAGAGAGAAAAAAAAAGGTTAGAAATAAAGAAAATTAATTAATGAAAGAATCAAAAACCAAAACAAAAGGGAAAAATCACAAAAATCACATAGGAGCTAAAATAGAGAACAAAAGTCAAAGACAGTTAAAAAGGAAGATAAAGAGAAGAGAGCATGAGACAAAGAGTGATAGAGAGAGAGAGAGAGACAGAGAGAGAGAGCAATAAGAAAGGGGGTTGACGAGGAGGTGGGGGGGGGGTTGGTTAGTGCAGCAGATCCACTAGCAGTATGCATCTGTGTATTTGAGGGTCTTTTCTATTCTAATGTAGAATTGTAGCCTTGAATAGACTGATCAGGGGCCTTGGTGTGATTAGAGAAAGCTTCAGCCTCAAGCAGAGTGTTGTCATGAGCTACTTCAGCCTCAAGCAGAGTGCTGTGATTGACTGCTTCAGCTACAAACAGAGTGCTGTCATTGGCTGCTTCAGCTACAAACAGAGTGCTGTCATGGGTTGCTTCAGCCTCAAGCAGAGTGCTGTCATTGGCTGCTTCAGCCTCAAGTGGTGCTGACATGGGCTGCCTTATACCGTGCTGGGACTGGAGATCTGCCACCACTGTTGTGGTGAGTTTACGAGAAGAGTGCACAACTCGTTTTTTGGGAAAGAGGAAGACAGAGAGAGAGGGGTAGAGACAGATTAAGAGGTAGAAAGAGAAAAAGAGAAGGCAAATGCATCCTTCAATTATAACTTCAAATGCATCCACAGCTGTGCTACAAGTGGGCGTTTTTTCTCACTCTATTTCTCTCTCTCTCCTCTCTGTTTGATTCTGCTCCAGTTCATGGTGAAAGAACGCTGTTTCCCACCACAGAACAAAAGCCATGATGGACAGAGCAGAGAAGCACAGCAAGAGAAAAGAGGAAAAAAGGGAGGAAAAACAAAGCAAGAGGAGAGAGAGAGAGAGAGTCTGGTTTGACAGTGGCAAGCTTTTCTGCAGATGAAAAGAGAACTGATATAAGGCGGGCCTCGAAGGGCCCAAGCTCTTAGCCATGGCAATGGTGGCCCTTAATGAGGGTTAGTAGCTCTACACGTATTTACCCACTGAAGTTTCATGCCACATTACATCATACACTGCAACTTTTAAAGTTGTTTTACATCAGCTTTGCTCTATAGACACATTTGTTCATTGTTTTTAAATGTCTTTTGTTGCATTGAATATGTCAACTCACAACTCTTTCACCTTAGTGATTTATTTCCAGTGGGCAGAACATTCTAGAGGCGGTGGGATCCATTGGCCCAGTCTATCTATATGTGCAGTGTTCTACAATGGGGAAAATTCCAGTCCCATACCATCCATTTTGAGCTGCTTAAGCAGGAATGGATGAAACCAGGAGACTTTGTAAACAAATAAGCAAATCTCACCTCAGTGGTTCCCAAATCTCAGCTCTGCTTCTATTTGATTCATTAGGAAGAAAGGAACTAGACGTGAAACATATTTCCCTTTTCCCCCAAAATCCCATACTTGTGGTGCAATATGTACAGATGATGCAGATCATGGGGAAGAACAAAGCAACATGTCTGTCTATCCCTAATCTGACAATGGGCGGTTGTTTTGTATTTTCTTTTCAGTGCAAATTGGAAGGAAAGGCCTTTATCAAATGATAAATCGGTGTATCCTTGAAACATCTTGAAAAGAAGTGCATAGGTTACATGAGTTCACTCAAACTCCAGTATAAAAGCTGTACTGGAACGTAGCAAGCAAAGGTAGTTTAGAGAAGTTTGTTCTGTGAAAACCAAATGATGCAGGCTTTTTCCACATACTCTACTAGATGACTCACCTTAAGGAGCCTCTCAGGCTGAAAATATCAGCCATGTGTGGTCTATGTGCTAGTTAATGAGCATACAGTCAGGGGAAGAGGAAGATTTAGAGAACTTAACGACATATATACAACTAATAATGTATTTAATAACATTGCTTATAACTTCCATAATATTGGCAGGATTGAAATCAAAACTACTAGCAGGTGATTAAAGATAATGGAAAAGAGACAGAAAGATAGAACGTTCCTGTTTATTCTTGGTGATTACTTGACAAAGTATGTATTTTGCAATAAAATTATTTTTTTATGATTAGGTTCCATTTTTAAATGTGTATAGAAGCAAATTTTTTAAAAGTATTATGGTTTACTGTCACACTATGTATTATCTGGCTACTGTTTTTGAAGTGTTTGCAAATTCTTTATTTCTTCTAATGTCTGTAATTCTGGTTTCACTATTGCAGGCTTTGTTAATTTAGCACACAAAGTACCTTAACAAAAGAGGATGGATATATTGTTTAGACGTGTACAGCATGGTGTGCATGGCAGCGGATGTGCTTGGAAAACTGTTTGGAGTTGTCGATTTTAATTGGCGATTCAATAGCTACAGGAAGTACATCAACCACCTCTGCCATTTTCCCACTCAGATTTCCCACTGAAGGGTCATCATGCATAAGAGCAAGAGGGAAAGAGACAGCTGAAAGCCACCAGCATTTACCACAGCTGCTACTCTCAGTTTGCTCTGCTGTCATTCTAAAACTCTAAAAGTCAGAGAAACCACCAGCTGTATATCAAACAGCTGCTATATTTCTGCTGTTTTTGTGAAATCATCGCATTAAGATCACCAAGGACCAGGGAATAAATTAATGGAATTTTTATAGCCATAGCTACATTATATTTGGCCAAGATGCCTTGTAAACTGTGAATCTTGAAGGCCAGTTTAGCCAGAAGGCCCTTTCACTAGACTGGATGGCTAGATTTTCAAAACAGGCTAGATATGTGATTACACATATACACTGTAACAAAGGAAACTAAAAATGTGTTGTTGTATGGATAGCATTGTACTGTTAATAACCAGTAAAAGAGTATGTTCAGAGAAACTGGAGTTATATAATAGAACACTTCAGAATACATAGACTACCATATAACAGTAGCAGCTGTAATGGCATGATGGACACGCCATAGTAAATGGTCAAAGATGTATAAAGAAAGTAATTCAGAGAGATAGCACATGAATATCACTTTTGTGCTGAAACCACCTCTGGCTTTCAAGTAGAATCTGCTACATCTGGCTAAAGCACAGAAAGTCACAAGTGTACCCTGCACATGGACACACCAATTAACAAAACGGATAAGAAAACAGCGATAATGGTTTTTACATATCAGATAGTGGAGTCTTGGCGGAGAACTAACGAAATTCACCTGGAGAAGAGCTAGCCGTGAGCAAGCTAATGACTTCTATTGACTACTGCTGTAAACCAAAAGCAAATGAAACCTTCAAGAGATACAAAAAAAGTAAGGCCAATTGAGCCCTGGCCAGCCCCATGTAGAGAAAATTACAGCTTATGATAATATACAATAAGGCTACAATCACTCACCTCAGAAAATGTAGGCTTAAAATTAGCCATGCAAGGAACAGGATGTCATGGAACGCTCGCCTCCTGCGAGTCACTGGATTTGGCCTGCCACATGAAGTGAGAGGATATTTGTTTGTGGCCACACCTGCACACACCTGCAC
>NW_027658703.1:17500-20664 GCF_041902795.1 Electrophorus electricus | reverse complement strand
TGACCCTGGACGGGCACGGTCTGTGGTTTGGCCCTTGTCCTAGATGAAATCGGGCACGGGGTTTTCTGGCCAGGTACCATCGGGTTACTGGGAGAGCGGCTTCGGTCTCCAGGTGAGACCAATGGTGAAGCAGCACGAGGCAATGGAGAGCATGCAAAGCGATGGGGAAGCCATGCACGGCAATGGCCACGAAAAAAAAAAAAAAATCACCACGGAAGGAACGTGAAGAACAAGGAGGAGTGTAGTGACACTGCCCAAAGCTGCCCGGTGTTGCAGGGGTCTATTGGTGTGTTGCTTCCTTGTTTGGTAGAGTGGAGTACCAGACCCGCCAGGGGTAGGCAAACCATTCCCCCTACGGTAAGTGAGGAGCCAGCCATTTGACGAGCGGGTGTCCACGTGTACGGGTGCGAGCGCTATCCCCCCACACGGGGTTAGGCCACGGCCTTAGGTGGACGTCTGCCGACCAGCCCCGGCTGATCCAGAACTTCTGATGTGGAGAGCGGTTTTGACAGATCCTCCCTGGTTCTAGCGGGTCAAGCCTCTGATGGGGGGTGGGGGTTATTTGTAACCCATCCCAGAACTCTCTGGGGGAGACTCAGACGGCCAGTCTGTCTACTCAGTTGTCCTATACTGGTGTCTGTGGTTTGGGAGGAAGGGAGTGCCCTGCTTTGTTGGCCTCCTCTTCAAACCTACCTGGGCCCACGAATCACTCTTCTTGGTTACATCACGAAACGTAGGTTGAGCGAGGCTAGGGGGGAGGGAATTCGACGAGGTCTTTCCCTTGTCCCCCCACCAGCGGCCCACGAAAATCAAAACGGCGTGAAGAGAGGGAACGCCGAAAGCACCTGGAGTCGGCCGTCCGCACCTCCGGAGGAGGTGGACGGGGTACGGTGCGGGCATGACCGGATGGGACAGCTTTGCATCAAGGTGAGAGGTCGGCGTCCGAAGGCCAGAGGGCGGTGCGCGAGCACGTTTACACTGGCCGCGGAAGCTGTCCTGGGTAGCCCTGTATGGCGTCTGGACCTGACGGCGCACGCACTTACAACCCGCTGCTTCCTAGCCCCCGGAAGGGGAGGCGGATGTCACTCGTGGTTCATCCCAGACCACGGTGCAAACTACCTGGTTGATCCTGCCAGTAACATATGCTTGTCTCAAAGATTAAGCCATGCAGGTCTAAGTGCACACGGCCGGTACAGTGAAACTGCGAATGGCTCATTAAATCAGTTATGGTTCCTTTGATCGCTCCACACGTTACTCGGATAACTGTGGTAATTCTAGAGCTAATACATGCAAACGAGCGCTGACCCTTCGGGGGATGCGTGCATTTATCAGACCCAAAACCCATCCGGGGGGCTCGGGCCCCCCGGCCGCTTTGGTGACTCTAGATAACCTCGGGCCGATCGCGCGCCCTCCGCGGCGGCGACGTCTCATTCGAATGTCTGCCCTATCAACTTTCGATGGTACCATAGTCGGCTACCATGGTGACCACGGGTAACGGGGAATCAGGGTTCGATTCCGGAGAGGGAGCCTGAGAAACGGCTACCACATCCAAGGAAGGCAGCAGGCGCGCAAATTACCCATTCCCGACACGGGGAGGTAGTGACGAAAAATAACGATACAGGTCTCTTTCGAGGCCCTGTAATCGGAATGAGCGTATCCTAAACCCATGGGTGAGGACCCATTGGAGGGCAAGTCTGGTGCCAGCAGCCGCGGTAATTCCAGCTCCAATAGCGTATATTAAAGTTGCTGCAGTTAAAAAGCTCGTAGTTGGATGTCGGGAGTGGGCTGGCGGTCCGCCGCGAGGCGTGCCACCGCCTGTCTCAGACCCTGTCTCCCGGTGCCCCCCGGATGCCCTTGGCTGGGTGTCCGGACGGGGCTCGGAGCGTTTACTTTGAAAAAATTAGAGTGTTCAAAGCGGGCCCGCTTCTCGCCTGAATACCTGAGCTAGGAATAATGGAATAGGACTCCGGTTCTATTTTGTGGGTTTCCTGAACCAGGGCCATGATTAAGAGGGACGGCCGGGGGCATTCGTATTGCGCCGCTAGAGGTGAAATTCTTGGACCGGCGCAAGACGGACGAAAGCGAAAGCATTTGCCAAGAATGTTTTCATTAATCAAGAACGAAAGTCGGAGGTTCGAAGACGATCAGATACCGTCGTAGTTCCGACCGTAAACTATGCCGACCCGCGATCCGGCGGCGTTATTCCCATGACCCGCCGGGCAGCGTGAGGGAAACCACGAGTCTGTGGGTTCCGGGGGGAGTATGGTTGCAAAGCTGAAACTTAAAGGAATTGACGGAAGGGCACCACCAGGAGTGGAGCCTGCGGCTTAATTTGACTCAACACGGGAAACCTCACCCGGCCCGGACACGGAAAGGATTGACAGATTGATAGCTCTTTCTCGATTCTGTGGGTGGTGGTGCATGGCCGTTCTTAGTTGGTGGAGCGATTTGTCTGGTTAATTCCGATAACGAACGAGACTCCGGCATGCTAAATAGTTACGCGGCCCTCCGCGGTCGGCGTCAAACTTCTTAGAGGGACAAGTGGCGTTCAGCCACGCGAGATGGAGCAATAACAGGTCTGTGATGCCCTTAGATGTCCGGGGCTGCACGCGCGCCACAATGGTTGGATCAGCGTGTGCCTACCCTACACCGAGAGGTGCGGGTAATCCGCTGAACCCCATTCGTGATGGGGACTGGGGATTGCAATTATTCCCCATGAACGAGGAATTCCCAGTAAGCGCGGGTCATAAGCTCGCGTTGATTAAGTCCCTGCCCTTTGTACACACCGCCCGTCGCTACTACCGATCGGATGGTTTAGTGAGGTCCTCGGATCGGCCCCGCCGGGGCTCCTCGCGGGCCTTGGCGGAGCGCCGAGAAGTCGATCAAACTTGACTATCTAGAGGAAGTAAAAGTCGTAACAAGGTTTTCGTAGGTGAACCTGCGAAAGGATCATTAACGGGTAACGCTGTCCGGCGTGCCTCCTCTCCCGACCCCCTCGACTTCGCCGTCCCCCCGCGTCGGGGCCCAGGGTCGAAAGGGTCTTCGGGGTTGCTGTTACACGTGGTCGCTTGCAGGTCAGGCTGGACAGAAGGCATAAAGGAGGAGCCTAGTCCCTCCCACCCCTTCCTCGTCCTCCGCCTCTTCCTCCGCGTCGTCCTTCAGCA
>NW_027658703.1:0-10000 GCF_041902795.1 Electrophorus electricus | reverse complement strand
GGCTCTGGAAGTCTATTTCTAGGCTTATATAAAGGGTCAAACTTCTTGAAGTGTGCCCAGGCCCAGAGCTACTTTGCTGGGCATGACTGTGTTTGACCTCTGGGGCCTGGAAGTCTGGTAGTAGTAGTATGATTTAAAGGCACAAAGTGATTGAAGTGTGCCCAGGCCCAGAGCTACTTTGCTGGGCATGACTGTGTTTGACCTCTTGGGCCTGGAAGTCTGGTAGTAGTAGTAGTAGTAGTAGTAGTAGTAGTAGTAGTAGTATGATTTAAAGGTACAAAGTGAATGAAGTGTGCCCAGGCCCAGAGCTACTTTGCTGGGCATGACTGTGTTTGACGTCTTGGGCCTGGAAGTCTGGTAGTAGTAGTATGATTTAAAGGTACAAAGTGAATGAAGTGTGCCCAGGCCCAGAGCTACTTTGCTGGGCATGACTGTGTTTGACCTCTTGGCTCTGGAAGTCTATTTCTAGGCTTATATAAAGGGTCAAACTTCTTGAAGTGTGCCCAGGCCCAGAGCTACTTTGCTGGGCATGACTGTGTTTGACCTCTGGGGCCTGGAAGTCTGGTAGTAGTAGTATGATTTAAAGGCACAAAGTGATTGAAGTGTGCCCAGGCCCAGAGCTACTTTGCTGGGCATGAATGTGTTTGAACTCTTGGGCCTGGAAGTCTATTTCTAGGCTTATATAAAGGGTCAAACTTCTTGAAGTGTGCCCAGGCCCAGAGCTACTTTGCTGGGCATGACTGTGTTTGACCTCTTGGGCCTGGAAGTCTGGTAGTAGTAGTAGTAGTAGTAGTAGTAGTAGTAGTAGTAGTAGTAGTATGATTTAAAGGTACAAAGTGAATGAAGTGTGCCCAGGCCCACAGCTACTTTGCTGGGCATGACTGTGTTTGACCTCTTGGGCCTGAAAGTCTATTTCTAGGCTTATATAAAGGGTCAAACTTCTTGAAGTGTGCCCAGGCCCAGAGCTACTTTGCTGGGCATGACTGTGTTTGACCTCTGGGGCCTGGAAGTCTGGTAGTAGTAGTATGATTTAAAGACACAAAGTGATTGAAGTGTGCCCAGGCCCAGAGCTACTTTGCTGGGCATGAATGTGTTTGAACTCTTGGGCCTGGAAGTCTGGTAGTAGTAGTATGATTTAAAGGTACAAAGTGAATGAAGTGTGCCCAGGCCCAGAGCTACTTTGCTGTGCATGACTGTGTTTGACCTCTTGGCTCTGGAAGTCTATTTCTAGGCTTATATAAAGGGTCAAACTTCTTGAAGTGTGCCCAGGCCCAGAGCTACTTTGCTGGGCATGACTGTGTTTGACCTCTGGGGCCTGGAAGTCTGGTAGTAGTAGTATGATTTAAAGGCACAAAGTGATTGAAGTGTGCCCAGGCCCAGAGCTACTTTGCTGGGCATGATTCTGTGACCTCTTGGGTCTGGAAATGTGGTACTTTGAAGGATTAAAAGAGTGAAACGGTCTGAAGTGTGCGCAGGTGTAAAGCAACCTTGCTAGGCATGAAGGTGTGACCTCCAGGGCCTGGAAGTCTGGTGGTAGTAGTAGTATGATTTAAAGGCACAAAGTGATTGAAGTGTGCCCAGGCCCAGAGCTACTTTGCTGGGCATGACTGTGTTTGACCTCTTGGGCCTGGAAGTCTGGTGGTAGTAGTAGTATGATTTAAAGGCACAAAGTGAATGAAGTGTGCCCAGGCCCAGAGCTACTTTGCTGGGCATGACTGTGTTTGACCTCTTGGGCCTGGAAGTCTGGTAGTAGTAGTAGTAGTAGTAGTAGTAGTAGTAGTAGTAGTATGATTTAAAGGTACAAAGTGAATGAAGTGTGCCCAGGCCCAGAGCTACTTTGCTGGGCATGACTGTGTTTGACCTCTTGGCTCTGGAAGTCTATTTCTAGGCTTATATAAAGGGTCAAACTTCTTGAAGTGTGCCCAGGCCCAGAGCTACTTTGCTGTGTATGACTGTGTGACCTCTTGGCCCTGGAATTCTGGTGGTAGTAGTAGTATGATTTAAAGGCACAAAGTGATTGAAGTGTGCCCAGGCCCAGAGCTACTTTGCTGGGCATGACTGTGTTTGACCTCTTGGGCCTGGAAGTCTGGTAGTAGTAGTATGATTTAAAGGCACAAAGTGATTGAAGTGTGCCCAGGCCCAGAGCTACTTTGCTGGGCATGAATGTGTTTGAACTCTTGGGCCTGGAAGTCTATTTCTAGGCTTATATAAAGGGACAAACTTCTTGAAGTGTGCCCAGGCCCAGAGCTACTTTGCTGTGTATGACTGTGTGACCTCTTGGCCCTGGAATTCTGGTGGTAGTAGTAGTAGTAGTAGTATGATTTAAAGGTACAAAGTGAATGAAGTGTGCCCAGGCCCAGAGCCAGGCCTGGGCAGCAGGGGGCGCTCCTGGCCATGCCCAGCGAGTTTCGTGCGAATCGGACCTGGTCCGGAAGAGATACGAAGGGAAAACTCATTACTCGTCGGGGTGGCACATCCAGGCTCTCGACCCTCCCAAAGCGTCCGACCAGGGTGCACCCTGCCGGGCATGGTTAGCCGCCAGCCCCCTTCCTGGAGGTCTGGTTGGCACGGGGTTTTGATTTATCGGTTTCATATCTCTGGGCTCCTTGGGAGCAGAAAGTCGGTTGAGGGCCCTTTGGAAAGAGCCGGGGCTGCCGTTTAACGCTGTCCAAGCGGCAGGCGAAGCGCACCCACCGTTTTTACGCTATGATTTTTTAAAACCGCCGGGGCGGCAAACACAGGGCCGGTCGGGTTTGAAGACGAATATCTCTTCGGCCCTTGGGAGGAGAGAAGCAGCGCGGGTCACCTTTGAACGCGCTCGCTGCCAGGAACGTCTGGCGTAAAAGTTTCGTGGGAATCGGACGTTCCTAGGCTGAGAAGCGAGCGCCCGCCCTCGGGCGGTCGGGGGCCCCTTTCTCATTCCCCGTCTGGGCTAAAAATACGAGGTCGGACCCGATGGACTCGGGAGACTGGAGAGTACCAGGGAGACCCTGGAAGCAGGCGACCCGACCCACGCTTCGCTGTCTCCTCGGCCCTCGGGAGTAGAAGCGCGGGGACGGTGGCGTGGGCAGCAGGGGGCGCTCCTGGCCATGCCCAGCGAGTTTCGTGCGAATCGGACCTGGTCCGGAAGAGATACGAAGGGAAAACTCATTACTCGTCGGGGTGGCACATCCAGGCTCTCGACCCTCCCAAAGCGTCCGACCAGGGTGCACCCTGCCGGGCATGGTTAGCCGCCAGCCCCCTTCCTGGAGGTCTGGTTGGCACGGGGTTTTGATTTTTCGGTTTCATATCTCTGGGCTCCTTGGGAGCAGAAAGTCGGTTGAGGGCCCTTTGGAAAGAGCCGGGGCTGCCGTTTAACGCTGTCCAAGCGGCAGGCGAAGCGCACCCACCGTTTTTACGCTATGATTTTTTAAAACCGCCGGGGCGGCAAACACAGGGCCGGTCGGGTTTGAAGACGAATATCTCTTCGGCCCTTGGGAGGAGAGAAGCAGCGCGGGTCACCTTTGAACGCGCTCGCTGCCAGGAACGTCTGGCGTAAAAGTTTCGTGGGAATCGGACGTTCCTAGGCTGAGAAGCGAGCGCCCGCCCTCGGGCGGTCGGGGGCCCCTTTCTCATTCCCCGTCTGGGCTAAAAATACGAGGTCGGACCCGATGGACTCGGGAGACTGGAGAGTACCAGGGAGACCCTGGAAGCAGGCGACCCGACCCACGCTTCGCTGTCTCCTCGGCCCTCGGGAGTAGAAGCGCGGGGACGGTGGCGTGGGCAGCAGGGGGCGCTCCTGGCCATGCCCAGCGAGTTTCGTGCGAATCGGACCTGGTCCGGAAGAGATACGAAGGGAAAACTCATTACTCGTCGGGGTGGCACATCCAGGCTCTCGACCCTCCCAAAGCGTCCGACCAGGGTGCACCCTGCCGGGCATGGTTAGCCGCCAGCCCCCTTCCTGGAGGTCTGGTTGGCACGGGGTTTTGATTTATCGGTTTCATATCTCTGGGCTCCTTGGGAGCAGAAAGTCGGTTGAGGGCCCTTTGGAAAGAGCCGGGGCTGCCGTTTAACGCTGTCCAAGCGGCAGGCGAAGCGCACCCACCGTTTTTACGCTATGATTTTTTAAAACCGCCGGGGCGGCAAACACAGGGCCGGTCGGGTTTGAAGACGAATATCTCTTCGGCCCTTGGGAGGAGAGAAGCAGCGCGGGTCACCTTTGAACGCGCTCGCTGCCAGGAACGTCTGGCGTAAAAGTTTCGTGGGAATCGGACGTTCCTAGGCTGAGAAGCGAGCGCCCGCCCTCGGGCGGTCGGGGGCCCCTTTCTCATTCCCCGTCTGGGCTAAAAATACGAGGTCGGACCCGATGGACTCGGGAGACTGGAGAGTACCAGGGAGACCCTGGAAGCAGGCGACCCGACCCACGCTTCGCTGTCTCCTCGGCCCTCGGGAGTAGAAGCGCGGGGACGGTGGCGTGGGCAGCAGGGGGCGCTCCTGGCCATGCCCAGCGAGTTTCGTGCGAATCGGACCTGGTCCGGAAGAGATACGAAGGGAAAACTCATTACTCGTCGGGGTGGCACATCCAGGCTCTCGACCCTCCCAAAGTGTCCGACCAGGGTGCACCCTGCCGGGCTAAGAGAACAGCCAGGTGAACCCTGGAGGTTCCGAACTCCAGACCCCTGGACCCGACGGCTCAGTCCGCCTCAGGTGCACTACAGAGGTCCTCGGGCTGTCCCTGAGTGCATTAAAACGGAAATCAGAATTACTCCCCCGGGTGGCACTTCCAGGCTCTCGACCCTCCCAAAGTGTCCGACCAGGGTGCACCCTGCTGGGCATGGTTAGCCGCCAGCCCCCTTCCTGGAGGTCTGGTTGGCACGGGGTTTTGCAAATAGGTCCCGTCGGGTATATGGGAGAGCAAAGAGAATCAATGGGGTCCAAGCACTAAATTCATCCAGTGGCGTTCTCTGGAAGCCCAAGGGGAGTCCGAGGGGTGTTCGGCCGGCAAGGGGAGCTCTCCCTCGGACACATGATCAAACGCCTGTCCCCTACCGGAAAGTGGTGTGCTCTGGATGCCCCCCCCCCCCCCCATCCCCCGAGGGGGGTGCTTATCCCGCGAGGGGAGCCCTCCTCGGGTTAAGTGAACCATCATGCCGATTCCCCTATGGAAGTGGGCACATCCAGGCACACAGTCTGCTTTGCTCTCCCCGACCCGAGTGCGTCTGTTGGGCTGAGTGTACGCCCAGGCAACTGGATCCAATGGCTCAGTCCGCCGCAGCGTGCTTCGACGATGGGTCGTACAGCCATGCCACCAGGGTGGGCGTGTTTGTAAATGTACCAGTGGATTCTCGTCGGCCTGCCACATCCATGGTATCGACCCACCAGGCCTGTCCGACCAGGGGTTGACCCTGGACGGGCACGGTCTGTGGTTTGGCCCTTGTCCTAGATGAAATCGGGCACGGGGTTTTCTGGCCAGGTACCATCGGGTTACTGGGAGAGCGGCTTCGGTCTCCAGGTGAGACCAATGGTGAAGCAGCACGAGGCAATGGAGAGCATGCAAAGCGATGGGGAAGCCATGCACGGCAATGGCCACGAAAAAAAAAAAAAAATCACCACGGAAGGAACGTGAAGAACAAGGAGGAGTGTAGTGACACTGCCCAAAGCTGCCCGGTGTTGCAGGGGTCTATTGGTGTGTTGCTTCCTTGTTTGGTAGAGTGGAGTACCAGACCCGCCAGGGGTAGGCAAACCATTCCCCCTACGGTAAGTGAGGAGCCAGCCATTTGACGAGCGGGTGTCCACGTGTACGGGTGCGAGCGCTATCCCCCCACACGGGGTTAGGCCACGGCCTTAGGTGGACGTCTGCCGACCAGCCCCGGCTGATCCAGAACTTCTGATGTGGAGAGCGGTTTTGACAGATCCTCCCTGGTTCTAGCGGGTCAAGCCTCTGATGGGGGGTGGGGGTTATTTGTAACCCATCCCAGAACTCTCTGGGGGAGACTCAGACGGCCAGTCTGTCTACTCAGTTGTCCTATACTGGTGTCTGTGGTTTGGGAGGAAGGGAGTGCCCTGCTTTGTTGGCCTCCTCTTCAAACCTACCTGGGCCCACGAATCACTCTTCTTGGTTACATCACGAAACGTAGGTTGAGCGAGGCTAGGGGGGAGGGAATTCGACGAGGTCTTTCCCTTGTCCCCCCACCAGCGGCCCACGAAAATCAAAACGGCGTGAAGAGAGGGAACGCCGAAAGCACCTGGAGTCGGCCGTCCGCACCTCCGGAGGAGGTGGACGGGGTACGGTGCGGGCATGACCGGATGGGACAGCTTTGCATCAAGGTGAGAGGTCGGCGTCCGAAGGCCAGAGGGCGGTGCGCGAGCACGTTTACACTGGCCGCGGAAGCTGTCCTGGGTAGCCCTGTATGGCGTCTGGACCTGACGGCGCACGCACTTACAACCCGCTGCTTCCTAGCCCCCGGAAGGGGAGGCGGATGTCACTCGTGGTTCATCCCAGACCACGGTGCAAACTACCTGGTTGATCCTGCCAGTAACATATGCTTGTCTCAAAGATTAAGCCATGCAGGTCTAAGTGCACACGGCCGGTACAGTGAAACTGCGAATGGCTCATTAAATCAGTTATGGTTCCTTTGATCGCTCCACACGTTACTCGGATAACTGTGGTAATTCTAGAGCTAATACATGCAAACGAGCGCTGACCCTTCGGGGGATGCGTGCATTTATCAGACCCAAAACCCATCCGGGGGGCTCGGGCCCCCCGGCCGCTTTGGTGACTCTAGATAACCTCGGGCCGATCGCGCGCCCTCCGCGGCGGCGACGTCTCATTCGAATGTCTGCCCTATCAACTTTCGATGGTACCATAGTCGGCTACCATGGTGACCACGGGTAACGGGGAATCAGGGTTCGATTCCGGAGAGGGAGCCTGAGAAACGGCTACCACATCCAAGGAAGGCAGCAGGCGCGCAAATTACCCATTCCCGACACGGGGAGGTAGTGACGAAAAATAACGATACAGGTCTCTTTCGAGGCCCTGTAATCGGAATGAGCGTATCCTAAACCCATGGGTGAGGACCCATTGGAGGGCAAGTCTGGTGCCAGCAGCCGCGGTAATTCCAGCTCCAATAGCGTATATTAAAGTTGCTGCAGTTAAAAAGCTCGTAGTTGGATGTCGGGAGTGGGCTGGCGGTCCGCCGCGAGGCGTGCCACCGCCTGTCTCAGACCCTGTCTCCCGGTGCCCCCCGGATGCCCTTGGCTGGGTGTCCGGACGGGGCTCGGAGCGTTTACTTTGAAAAAATTAGAGTGTTCAAAGCGGGCCCGCTTCTCGCCTGAATACCTGAGCTAGGAATAATGGAATAGGACTCCGGTTCTATTTTGTGGGTTTCCTGAACCAGGGCCATGATTAAGAGGGACGGCCGGGGGCATTCGTATTGCGCCGCTAGAGGTGAAATTCTTGGACCGGCGCAAGACGGACGAAAGCGAAAGCATTTGCCAAGAATGTTTTCATTAATCAAGAACGAAAGTCGGAGGTTCGAAGACGATCAGATACCGTCGTAGTTCCGACCGTAAACTATGCCGACCCGCGATCCGGCGGCGTTATTCCCATGACCCGCCGGGCAGCGTGAGGGAAACCACGAGTCTGTGGGTTCCGGGGGGAGTATGGTTGCAAAGCTGAAACTTAAAGGAATTGACGGAAGGGCACCACCAGGAGTGGAGCCTGCGGCTTAATTTGACTCAACACGGGAAACCTCACCCGGCCCGGACACGGAAAGGATTGACAGATTGATAGCTCTTTCTCGATTCTGTGGGTGGTGGTGCATGGCCGTTCTTAGTTGGTGGAGCGATTTGTCTGGTTAATTCCGATAACGAACGAGACTCCGGCATGCTAAATAGTTACGCGGCCCTCCGCGGTCGGCGTCAAACTTCTTAGAGGGACAAGTGGCGTTCAGCCACGCGAGATGGAGCAATAACAGGTCTGTGATGCCCTTAGATGTCCGGGGCTGCACGCGCGCCACAATGGTTGGATCAGCGTGTGCCTACCCTACACCGAGAGGTGCGGGTAATCCGCTGAACCCCATTCGTGATGGGGACTGGGGATTGCAATTATTCCCCATGAACGAGGAATTCCCAGTAAGCGCGGGTCATAAGCTCGCGTTGATTAAGTCCCTGCCCTTTGTACACACCGCCCGTCGCTACTACCGATCGGATGGTTTAGTGAGGTCCTCGGATCGGCCCCGCCGGGGCTCCTCGCGGGCCTTGGCGGAGCGCCGAGAAGTCGATCAAACTTGACTATCTAGAGGAAGTAAAAGTCGTAACAAGGTTTTCGTAGGTGAACCTGCGAAAGGATCATTAACGGGTAACGCTGTCCGGCGTGCCTCCTCTCCCGACCCCCTCGACTTCGCCGTCCCCCCGCGTCGGGGCCCAGGGTCGAAAGGGTCTTCGGGGTTGCTGTTACACGTGGTCGCTTGCAGGTCAGGCTGGACAGAAGGCATAAAGGAGGAGCCTAGTCCCTCCCACCCCTTCCTCGTCCTCCGCCTCTTCCTCCGCGTCGTCCTTCAGCACCCCCCCCCCGCAGGCCCCGGTATTCTCTGGGTTCCAGCGCGAGAGACGCGTCGTTCAAAAAACTCGGCGTCCCCGCTCGTCGGGCGAAGGCCGGTTTCCCCTCACCTTGCCGGCAGGAGAAGCGCCTGCGAGTCGAGCGGGTCGTACGGGTCCGTCCCGCGCCCTCCCTCTCGCTCGCACGGCCGCTGCCTCCGTCCACCGCGAGGGGTTTTCCTATTTTGTTGTCCTTGTCATTCATCCCCGTCCCCTTGCTCGCTGACGAGCGGACTTTCCGGGGGGGGTTGCGAGCGCTGCTCCTCGTGGGGCAGGCCATGGCCCTTCCTGTGTTCGTCCGCCCACCGGCGTCCTGGGGCGTGGTGGTGGTGGGTGGCGCAGCCGGTTCCCCTGCTTCTCTCTCTCAGAAAGGAGTCTCAGGGGGACCCCCGGCAGGTACCTAGGGCTTGGCCCACGCTACGTGAGTTCCACCCCTTTCGAGGGGTCGGACGGGGCGGGCGCGGAGGGCCGCGGTTCAAAGACTGACTCGTCTGCCACGTGGGGCGTGTGGGCAAAGCGCAACCCCGCGCCCGTTTCAACACTCGCAGACGGGGGCGCCTGACCGGTTGGTGAAACCTTTTAAACCTGTCTTTGTAGTCGTGGTGAAAGACCTAAACTGAGCCTGAAATAAAAGAGTACAACTCTTAGCGGTGGATCACTTGGCTCGTGCGTCGATGAAGAACGCAGCCAGCTGCGAGAACTAATGTGAATTGCAGGACACATTGATCATCGACATTTCGAACGCACATTGCGGCCCCGGGTCCATCCCGGGGCTACGCCTGTCTGAGGGTCGCTATTCCTATCTGTCGGACCTGCCTTCTCAGGCGGGACCGCGGTTGGAGGTTCGTAGGTGGGGGGGTGCCCCCTGGCCTCCGTCTTCCTAAAAGCAGACGGTTCCCGGTCGCTGTCTCGGTGAGATCCGGTCGGTGGGTTCGCTGCGGTTGAGTGCCCGTTCTCCGTGCACAAGCTTCTCCTCCCCCGCTTCGGTTCGTTTCGGTTCGTTTCGGCTCCGCTCCTGGCCTGGCCAGGAACGTGGTCCCCTGCGCCCGAGAAAGAAGCGAGCGTGGCTGCCGGTGGGTTCTCTCCGCTTTGGCTGCCCACGTTTTCGCTTCTTTTCTCACCCCCTGCGCAGGCGGATCACGGAAAGGTGTCTGTTCTGTTCCGTTACGTGCGCGAGCGGAGGGAGGTTGTTGTTACATGCGTTCCCCCCCCCCCTCCCCCGGTGGGGGGGGTGGGGGGGGTCGGGGTTCGGGTGGCTCTGCCTCTGGCGTTTTCCTTACGGGCCGACCTGTCCGTGGCACGTCCGTGACGTCCCGACCTGTGTCCTCGTTAGCCCGGGTGAAAAGGGACTCGTCCCCTAACCCGGCGGTGTTCACGCTTCTGGGCAACCCTCCAGAGCGAACTCGGGAGCGACCTCAGATCA
>NW_027658702.1:15000-20781 GCF_041902795.1 Electrophorus electricus | reverse complement strand
ATTTCTGTCATTTGTTCTTGAATTTACTAAAACAATCAATATTAATGGGAGCACAATAGTTCTAAAGCAGTAATGGCAAAAACCCTTCTTAACAATGAAACACGTTTAATCAGCACGAAATTAAATCATATCAATTAAACGTAACAAATATGTATAAACACCACCTTACTGTGAGCATTTTTTCCCAAATTACGCAATGCATACAAGAGCAGATGTTTCAAATACGCACCCTTCACTTTGTTTCTATTTTTAGAATTTGTCTAAAAATAAGACGCGCCACCTCAGTATACGGGACTCCTATGAAGGCATTGTGTATATGCCTCCAGAATCTCAAACGATGGACTTTTGCCTAACGCTGCGCAGGCACATATCAAAGGACTAATTTTAACTCGGCGCGCCATCGTTTCATTCAGAAATTTCGTCGCGGTAACCTGCCCATATATAAACCTTCAACAAAAGACTGCAAAGGACTCGGGGAGGTCATCCCTGTGGCAGTTCCGTCTGAGGAGACAGAGGATCGCCAATCATGCGTAATCACTCCTAATCAATGACAGTTAATCAGACGCAAGGACGCGTTGATTATTAAAAGGCATATAAAGCGCCCGCGCGCATTAGCAGACGGTACCTTCGTGCCATGAAGCTGCAATGCCTTTTCCTCCCTCGGGCTCGAGCGCAGACCGTGCCTAACACGCTAGGAGATGGAGATGAGAGGAGATCGAGGCAGGAGAGGACGGAGAAGGGAGAAAATCGCCAAGCCCTTGTCCTGTTCTTTTCATTTGTTTCTCTACGCAGCCGAGTAAAACTAGTTTTTGAGAGACGTGCTGCTGCGCGGTTAGCATTGCTAACAGTGCTGGCAAGATAGCATTGCCTCGCTTCATATCACGCCCTCCCTCCATTGGAGCTACCGATGTTTCTCCCCTCTGACGTCAAAAGTCTTCACTACAGTCATAATCGAGTTTGTGAATCAGAGAGGCTGTAGACGGAATATTGATAATAAAGCACATTCTTAGAGCACGAATTCGGCCCGGTAAACTACCGGACCCTTTCATATCGCCTACAACTTTTTTTTTTCTCCGGGACCAGACTCAGAATTGCTGCTGCAGCTTTGCGCAAAATACCGCCTCTCTTTCTCTCTCTCTCTCTCTGTCTCTCCCTCACACACACCCACACACACCCACACACACTCTCTTTCTCTACACGGACAATCAAGGTGCCCCGCTCAGAGAGCTGCTTTTTAACCGCCTTTTAATAAACGTTACACCTACTCAAGTGTCCTGCTTCACACTTATTTATTGACAAATCTTTATTGGTCTTTATTGTTTGCATTTCAGTTTTTGAGATTTTCAAGTTAACCATCTGGTTTTGTCGTGGTGACTTGGTGTCACACATTTGGTGAGTTGTTATGCAACAACTTGGCACTAGTTCAAATAAGATAATACGGTGCGTTTAGAGCATAAAGCATGCCTATTTCAGTGGAAAGATCATTGCTTTTTCGGATTATGTATCTGAAGTGAATCATCTTAGATGGACGGGGGACACTGAATGGGTGAGGATGGATTTCTCACATGCGTTCATTTACAGTCTCTCACTTTCTTCAAAGTGTCTCACCATCCCAAGGCAAGAGTGTCTTGAGTGCCCACATCTTGTTTTAACAGCCCATCATGCATATAATTGTTTTATACTGCACTTCCCGTTGTGTTTTTACACGATGAGAACAAAGAACAAATGTGTAGGTCTCATTACTGTTATAAGTGTTCAGTAAACGATCTACAGGAGGAAAACCGAATCTTCAAGTTTTCATAAACAAGACTTTAACTATATTATAAACTCCATCTGATCTGGGAAGGGGGGCTTTTTTGCATGTCTGTAGGACTGAGAAAGAGCTCAAAGGTGCAGGTGGACATGGGAGGGGGTGGATGGGGGACAGAGGAGCCGTCGCACTGGGCTGTCTAAAGGAATGCTGTTTCAGTGCCTTCCCCTGGCGGACGCTCGTCTGAATCACCGGGCCTGATCCGAATGACAATGAGACCAAACGACGGCCCAGAGTCGGTTCATTGATGGAAGCTCCCACCAATCGGTCTTACTCCCCCATTCATCTTCAGCGCGCAGCACTATGGGTAAGCCATTACATCATCGCCCTCCCATATCATGCGCTCGAATATGTATGCCTGCTCCTGCAACTGTGCGGTTATGCAACACTGCACAGAGAATGCAGCATGTGTTAGAAACGAATACAAATGAAAGTTAAAACGCCACAATATTTTCATCAGAAGACTTCGGACTTCCTGAAGGATTATGGAGTTTCTGTTGCCAGCAGTTCGCATTCTGTGAAACATCTATCCTCGCGTGACCATGGGCTGCACAAGGCCGTGATGAAAGACTGTGAGTGCACCGCTGCGCTCGAATCTCTCTCCTTCTCCACAAAAGACACACAGACCGTCTTCTCTCTGCACCTTCTGCCCGCGTGCAACGGGCGTGCAACTTACTCACTTAGTCCCAGTGACGTCAGGGAGTAAACGGCGGCTGTGGCGGGTCGTAGCGGACTCGGTTTATTTCACCGCGCTGAGGGCGATCTCTGCCTCATTTACCCTCTTTCATTCGAAATTTTTTTTTTTTTTTTTGACAATCCATTTATACGCCAACATATTATTAAAATTGCTGTGATTTACATTCACATAAAAACAGCACTAAATCGTGGAGTGAGGCTGCAATATGTAGTAACTGCTGCAATATGTAGTTTATGGACCAAGTTTTAAATAAAGTCTATGTTCATTTTTCAGTTTATGTTGATTGTTATAATTTACTGCAGACTTCATTATTGTCTTTCACTTGACCTTAGATGCCAAGCTAGCATGTCTGCACCATCATAATTTAAGCCTGCAATCTTTTTGCTTTGGGTTCACGATTATTAAACTGGTCTGATTTCAATTTCAACTGTGTCATTTAAAGTTGATTCTCTAAAGAATCAATAAGTATTTAATTTAATATTACCTGATTGTAGACAAGTTTATACAGTAGATAATTGTAGATAATCATTTAAATCCACCAGGACTACTCAAACTTATGGACAGCAATATAAATTTATTTAAAGTGAACATTTTTACACAGGAGGAGGTTTGCAGAGTGAAGTATAGTTTCTCTTCTCTAACTTCAGCTAATCACCAAGGAAGACTTTTAACAATAAATTTTTTTTCAACTTTAATTTTTTTTTTTAGAAACATATACAATATTGCTGTGTGGAAGTAAGCTGGCTGTCCAGTTTGTATGCTAGCTGTGGGTATTTGGTACAGGAGGGGAGTGTCGCTGGGCTGTTTTAGCACAGAGAGGGAAAAGAACAGTTCTGACCTCTGATTCATGAGTTTATATGTCTGTATGAGTTTATATGTCTGTATGAGTTTATATGTCTATGAGTTTATATGTCTGTATGAGTTTATATGTCTATGAGTTTATATGTCTGTATGAGTTTATATGTCTATGAGTTTATATGTCTATGAGTTTATATGTCTATGAGTTTATATGTCTGTATGAGTTTATATGTCTATGGGTTTATATGTCTGTATGAGTTTGTATGTATATATGAGTTTGTATGTCTGTATGAGTTTATATGTATATATGAGTTTGTATATCTGTATGAGTTTGTATGTCTATGAGTTTATATGTCTATGAGTTTGTATGTCTGTATGAGTTTATATGTCTATGAGTTTGTATGTCTATGAGTTTATAAGTCTATGAGTTTGTATGTCTGTATGAGTTTATATGTCTATGAGTTTATATGTCTGTATGAGTTTATATGTCTATGAGTTTATATGTCTGTATGAGTTTATAAGTATGAGTTTGTATGTCTGTATGAGTTTATATGTCTATGAGTTTATATGTCTGAGTTTATATGTCTATGAGTTTATATGTCTGTATGAGTTTATGTCTATGAGTTTATATGTCTGTATGAGTTTATATGTCTATGAGTTTATATGTCTGTATGAGTTTATATGTCTGTATGAGTTTATATGTATATATGAGTTTGTATGTCTATGAGTTTATATGTATATATGAGTTTGTATGTATATATGAGTTTATATGTATATATGAGTTTATATGTCTGTATGAGTTTGTATGTCTGTATGAGTTTATATGTATATATGAGTTTATGTCTATGAGTTTATATGTCTGTATGAGTTTATATGTCTATGAGTTTATATGTCTGTATGAGTTTATATGTCTGTATGAGTTTGTATGTCTGTATGAGTTTATATGTATATATGAGTTTGTATGTCTATGAGTTTATATGTATATATGAGTTTGTATGTATATATGAGTTTATATGTATATATGAGTTTATATGTCTGTATGAGTTTGTATGTCTGTATGAGTTTATATGTATATATGAGTTTATGTCTATGAGTTTGTATGTCTGTATGAGTTTATATGTATATATGAGTTTATATGTCTATGAGTTTGTATGTCTGTATGAGTTTATATGTCTATGAGTTTATATGTCTGTATGAGTTTATATGTCTATGAGTTTATATGTCTGTATGAGTTTATATGTCTATGAGTTTATATGTCTGTATGAGTTTATATGTCTGTATGAGTTTATGTCTATGAGTTTATATGTCTGTATGAGTTTATATGTCTATGAGTTTATATGTCTGTATGAGTTTGTATGTCTGTATGAGTTTATATGTATATATGAGTTTGTATGTCTATGAGTTTATATGTATATATGAGTTTGTATGTATATATGAGTTTATATGTCTGTATGAGTTTGTATGTCTGTATGAGTTTGTATGTCTGTATGAGTTTATATGTATATATGAGTTTATGTCTATGAGTTTGTATGTCTGTATGAGTTTATATGTATATATGAGTTTGTATGTCTGTATGAGTTTGTATGTATGAGTTTATATGTCTATATGAGTTTGTATGTCTGTATAAGTTTATATATGTCTGTATGAGTTTGTATGTCTGTATGAGTTTATGTCTATGAGTTTGTATGTCTGTATGAGTTTGTATGTCTGTATGAGTTTATATGTATATATGAGTTTATGTCTGTATGAGTTTGTATGTCTGTATGAGTTTATATGTATATATGAGTTTGTATGTCTGTATGAGTTTGTATGTCTGTATGAGTTTATATGTCTATATGAGTTTGTATGTCTGTATAAGTTTATATATGTCTGTATGAGTTTGTATGTCTGTATGAGTTTATATGTCTGTATGAGTTTATATGTCTGTATATGTTTCTATACCTGTATTAAATGCCTAGGAGTTTATTGTCTAATTTCTTGTTTATTGTCAGTGAGGGAGGCAGATGTTGCCTGGCAGCTCTTGTGTGGGATGGTGTGTCGGCAGCCGTACGTTTGTCACTTCAGCCGGCGGCAGATTGCTCTGCCTTGTTGCATTGATGAATGTATAAATATGCTAAGATTCTCTGCTCATCCAGGAGGACTGTTACTGAATTTACTTCTGCCTTGCAAGTTCCTGCTGACACTATCCAAACAGGGGAACTCTCCTGTCAGCAGCTGTTTGTGTGTGTGTGTGTGTGTGTGTGTGTGTGTGTGTGTGTGTGTGTGTGTGTGTGTGTGTGTGTGTGTGGGCGGTGCATATGTCATCAAATATATTTGTCTCCTGGGAATGAGGATGCATTTACAGTGACTGTTGCCTGACATTGTTGGCTGACTTACTTTGGTAAATTCTGGCACAATCCAATTCTCTTTGGCCCCTGCCTGGTTTAAGTCTGGTATGGTTCATAGGCCCATAATGCTGTTCTCACTGCATGCAGTG
>NW_027658702.1:0-10000 GCF_041902795.1 Electrophorus electricus | reverse complement strand
CAGCTTGTACCGCCTCCGAATGCTGAAGGGACTTTACGCATCGCTTTGATCTTACGTGGACACGAGCTGTTACAGCAAGATTTAAAAACAAACTCTTCTAATGGAAAACTATGGTTTCATATATCAATGGCGACTTCCTACCGCTAAAGGCATGCCTGTGATTTGTATTATGAAGAAACTGAAATACAAAGCGAACCGTCTTTGTAATTATTTTAGAACTAATACGTACAACCGGCTCGTCGCAGTAAACCCACATGCAGTACCGCTGGGTGGCAGCAGAGAGCTGTACCCTGTTTTTTCACAGTAGCGGCTGCTGGTGAAGTGGGCTTCTTAACAGCCACAGGTGGCAAATGTTATACAACCGAGAAATATGACTCATACAGGCCTACTGAAAAGTAGACTGAACAGATCCCCTCGTTTTTCTATGGACTCTCTGTTAAGCAACTTTATTGAGCCGGTGTCTGTGTATGTAGGTGGTATGGCCATATAGGATGATGGAGCACAGTAATGAATAAATCAGCATTATATTATTAAATATGGATCTGTTGGTTTACTAGTCAACATTTTACCTCTTAAGTAAAACCTTCCGCAAGGCCGCAGGTTCAAGGCACTGCCTTCTGTGCACGGCCTATTGTTGATCAGAGTACACTGCAATTTACTGCAATTTTGTTCTCTACCAGTGGCATGGAATAATAATCGCTTACCACCGCAGTGTGAATTCTGCAAGAAAACATTTGGGTGGTTAAAGCCCATGGGGGTTATTAATGGAAGTGAAGGCCAGGCAGGCATTAAATGTAGCAAGATGAGTTTCAGTAGTAGCCAAACGGATTCATAACCCTGTCCACAATGAGCTTTTAAAGCATCCGTGAATGACAGCATCACTTCTGACAGGAGGGAGCGTCTCCAGTCGCTGCTATGCAGCAGAATCGTCTCAGTTTCTGCTGGTGAAGTGCACCCGGCACACTGGCGCAATCCAACGCACGCGTCCGTTCAGCACCGGTTTGGCTCTGTGTTTCGTCAGCCCAGAGTTCAACTCCGATGCTGCAACCACGTCGAGAGAAACTGCAGTGGTTTGGCCCAAGGTCAACAGAAAAGGGCAGCCTTGATCAACCCACGCTTTTCATAGCATCTGGTGGGTGTGGGAAAAAAAACAAAACAAAAACAAAAAAAGCCTCTGGCTATCAGGACCCAGAGCGCTGGAGGAGGGAGGGAGGGAGGAGAGGGAACAGCTGACTAGCTGGGAAACACTGGGAAAATGGGAAAATGGCAAACTGGGAAAATGACCTCTCCAGTCCACTGGCTTATCATGAAAAGGCCTGGGCAAGGGCAGGTGGGCTGGTCAGCACTAATTCAGCTCTGTCTCCTCGGGTTCGTGCACAAGAGCCAGTACTGCACTGTAGGTTTGACTCGGGAAGCGGCTGGTGGCAATGGAGGAAGACGTGAGCTATGAGGACATTTACAACAGTGCAGGTTCTCCTGATTAGTGTGTGTACCACTGGGATGAGCTCAAGTCAATCACGTTTGAGTCAGACTTGCCAGCCTTTGTTTTTGTTTTGATGTTGCTCTGTGACTTTTCTTTAATAATTATTTTCTTTAATAAAACACTTGTTTAGAAACTCAAAAGTGCATAAATTCTCGTTATTTGTCTTGTCTGCTGGGTTGCCATTCAGAGTTTTCCTTGTGAAGTTCCAGAGCTATGTCTGAACTTAGTCACTGTTTCACAATTTCCAAGCCAACTCCTGCCTGTTCCCAGATCTCCGGTTGTGGCTCTGAGGCAAATCCCTGCCTAGAGACGGAGCATGCAGCAGCATGTTGCCCCCGGGAGTCCCGATCCCTTTCACTGCACTTTCGACAGTCATGCGAGGTCAGTCTATAGGCCCTACTGTCATGGCGGGTAAAGGTTTCGACATTGTGGGAATCTGCCGCTCAGTATCAACTCTCTAAAATTTTAAAGGTTGAAAACACTCATCATAGTACCTTTGCCATCATGCCAAACTGTTCCTGTTAACAAAGGATCATTCCCCTTTAACCTACTACAGTCTGATCTTGGAGTTAGATACAGTTATGCTTAAACATGGTATGTTATCGGTGGGGTTATTGTAATAACATATATGACATATATGAACTGGATTTTGTTTGTCTGAACTTTGCTTTGTAAAAGTGCACCAAACTAACCCCCCCCCACCCCACCCCTCTCTATCTACTCCTCCCTTTAGCTTCAAATCCGGTTCGATGCTTTGCGTACGCGTGTGCACGCGAGAGAGAGTCGGAGATTTTTTACTGTCCAGCCGTGCATCCGCAAGGACCCGTCAAGAGCACCCAAAACACCGCGGTCGGCAAGAACGAGACGCGGCGCGATAAAGGTAAGCCGTCGCGTCCGTGCACTTTTAACGGATGTCGCACACGGGATTGTGCAGGATCGTGCAGGACACGCACGTTTACCGTTTGAATTGTGTTCGTCAATTCGCAAAGTGATGGCCGCGCGCTGCCAGGAAGCCCAGAGCAGCCAAAGCGATGAGCCGCAATGAATGAAACCCTCCACAGGCTAAACGTGAGCGGCGCGCAAGTCAGTTCTGTATTTTGCGAAGGACGATTGTTATGTGCATTTCTAGTGTTAAGTTTCGCTAGAATGTAGAGTATAAGTGATTAATTATGTTACCCGCCGCTGCTTGTATGTGTTGGTGGGAAACGTAAACCGTCTGCTGAGTCAGAGATGGTTTGGAAAATCATATCGTGGACTCCAAATGTTTTACAGCGACAAGACAAGGCAAATCGTTATGAATATATGAATATTGCTCTATAAACAGACCGGATCGTTTTATAGAGTAAGTGAGATCATGCAGTTGTAGCCCATCGCGAAGCAGCATGCGACACCATTAACAGGTAGTTATTGAATATCTGAATTAGCATGAATTGCGAGGACTGAGGATTTAACGCATAAATCCATCTTCGATTTTTACAAAGCACTGTGCATAAGGTACTTAACAAGTATACATCGTGACTAATAATGATATTTTAAAAAAAGATTTTAATAATAAAACATCAGTGCAATAGTATTCAAGTGTTTTAGGTAGATCCTAGGAAGCATAATTTCTTTAAGTCTGATAGAGTTGCCGTGACTAATACATGACAGATTGCCATTAGCTATTAGGGAAAGTGTCCAGCAGACTTGTTGGACAACGCGTTCTGTTTTAAAAAGATGTTCTGCAGCGGGGGACAGTCGCGTTTGTAAAGCCCGTAGATTTGACTAGGCTACGGTCTGGCGCAGGGCTTTCTGTGACATCTCTAACTAAACACCATGTCCACTAACCAAGAGCAGGAAAATAGCGGAACAAACTGTCTTCCAGACAACGTTTCAACTGACGGTTCACCACGAGACCGGCCGACCAGCAGTCGGGAGAATCGAGGTCGCTGTCACTCCTTTTTGCGTCGTTTTATATCGGAGCTTTACTGCTATCATTTTTAGAGCGGACGTGGTAGAGAGGAGAAGACGGCGGCGAAAACTGTCCCCGCGGTGTCCTCTCTGCTTTAATGGCTTCGAAGTTGAATCCAAATGTCCTTTACGTCCGAGAGTGCCAACCGTCGCAGGAGCCGGCTCAGGCCGAGGGGGGCGAGGAGTCCTCCGACAGCGACGGGGAGCCGGAGGAGACCTCGCACAAACTCATCCGGAAAGTATCCACCTCCGGCCAAATCCGCGCCAAGGTAAGGCTACGGTATAGAAGCCATATACAGAAGTGAATCATCCAGTACGTTAGCGTTCAAATCGAAACTACGCGGACGGGCAAGAGATTATTGAACTAAATATCTAAACTTTTACATCCCTTTTTGTCGCACCAGCTTATTTCGTTTGTTGCAACATCCATTTCATAAAGTCCCGTTTTAAGAGCAGGCCACCAGTTGCAAAACGGGCTTGTGTAAGACATTTCCTTTGCAACACTGACCTTATTATACATTAAACCGTAGCTAGTGAACACGGCGCGATCCTTGCTGAGCATAATGTGATCCACAAATGCTCAGCCGAAGAGGCATTGAAACCATCCACGCTTGCAATGCGATACGTATCGATCCGGTGGATGGCACCCCTAGGCCGGCTGTAGCATCAATACCTGGCATGGTGTGTCGTTATCACGGGTCAATGTGCGTTCGGTTATAAAGGAGTCATTTGGCGAGCAATGAAGCTGAACATCCGATGTTATAGTAGATATGAAGAGAGCGTGCGCAAAATGCGCAGTTATCTTAGCGGTTCTTTTCTCGCGCTTACACCGGAGGCTGAGGTCTTTCAGCTGTCTCGTGAAGTGAAGGGGCCCGCCTGGTGTGCAACATTGACCAAACATGTCTAGTGATATTCGTGCCGTGCACTGTGTGTTTTTTAATCGATTATTGTATTTATTTACCAGTAAAGACGCTAACACGATGTTTAATATTTACTTCAATTTATTTCAGAATAAACATCGACATTAAAGGGTAAAATTTAAAAGGATCACCAGCTTTGTGGAAAGGCCATTCTTTCCACAGTCACATATGTTAATATTTATAGTAAAATTGGATCAAATTCAAATAGTATCCAGTATCCTGATTTGAATCGGTTTTGCCAGCACAAATAAGGTGCTAGTATTATTTTGCATCCTAATGAGTTACTGTTGTGTGTTGTAAAGTGCAGTTATACATTTGCATTTGCAGGTTAAATGAAATGGCCAAAAGATGTGTTCAGGGTATATTAGAGCAAAGTATTAATTCTGCCTAACCCTAACCCTAACCCTAACCCTGCTTTTGTGCAAGGTCAGGATACACAGCAAAACCAGCCTCAGTATGAAGGGGCATCAGCTTTACGTCCTGTGGTTGAAAAATCGCATGATGCAGTCTCTCTGATCTCTATCTGCTCCACGTGTATCTTACATGAAGTCAGAATGAAGGCTGTATTCATGCTGCTGACCTCTGTCTCCAGTCTGGCTTTCATCTGTTGTGGAATCCCTCTCCTGTGTGTCCACTGACCTCTCATCTTTGACCCTCTTGAGAGTCTGAGGAGTGAGGGCTGTTGCAAAGCCTCTGTTCCCTGCAGCTCTTCAGTTCTGATATGTGCAGCAGCTCTCGTCAAGATCAAAATAGATAAGCCTGGTGCAAAGGAAAACATATGCAGTGCAAACATATTAACACCTATTCATGGTAACAGTGATCATTCAGTCCTTATCACCAACATATATTATACACACACACACACACATATATATGTATATATGTGTGTGTGTGTGTGTGTGTGTGTGTGTGTATATATATATATGTGTGTGTGTGTGTGTGTGTGTGTGTGTGTGTGTGTGTGTGTATATATATATATATATGTGTGTGTGTGTGTGTGTGTGTATATATATATATATATGTGTTACTGTACAGCTGTTCAGGCTTCTTCCTGTTAGTGTCATGGTGAGTCACGTGATATGTCTACGTGACCTTCTGAGAGCCAGTGTGGCTGTACTGGTAGTGACATTCATTTGCATAAGAGACCAGAGCTCTGTGACTGAGAGCAAAGGTTTATAGCCTTCACATTAGTATGCACACTATTATCTGCTTCGTTTGTGTATATGACCACAGGAGCACGTGAGTGTAAGCAGTCAGAGCTCAGTCAGGTAATGCCTGAGGCAGAAGCAGCGGTGGTGAAACAATGACATACCCGTGCCTTATTTTCACTTTCCCTTTGCTGACGTTACCGCTTTGAAGCAAATCTCAGATCAGCTCTACCCATGTTTCTGTAATGACTGACTAGTGGACTAGTCATGGCTGTAGCACCAGCCCAGCTTCCCTTTCAGTGCGTTGGAGCTATGAGCTGGATATTTAATCGGTACCAGTTGACTAATGACGCCAGACTTATTAAATCAGGCCATTACACAGATGGCAATTACATGAGCGCTTTCGGTCTTCACCAGTGCGCCTGCAGTCCGTTCATTAACACTTCAGAGTATTTAGTGGCGGCAAAACAGTTGGAGACTTTTTTCTACACTTTTAAGGGTGGCAGATAGGCAGACAGCATCAAGGCAGAACGACAGCGTAGAAGAAGCGCGAGGCGTCTGGAAAAGCTTCGTAGCCTCCACTCCTGTAGGACTGCTGGGTGCAGGGAGGTCAGCAGACAGAGAGCCTCGCTGCCCTCCTCCCATGCCTGAAAGAGGCTGAGCACCTGGAGTTTTCTACCAGGTGACGAGACAGAAGAGCTTTGGTATGTAACAGCCGTTGCTATTTTGTACATTTCGACCTTTATAAAATTGCACATTAGCTCTAATGTGTAGAGCTTATGGCGGGTTTGGTGTATGTGTGTGTGTGTGGGTGTGTTTGCACGTGCATACGTGTGTTTTGGTTTGTGCGCATACATCAGTGTGACAGCAAGCACGCATTTACACCTCCTGCTCATTAGTGATTTCCCTCTCATTAGCATGCTCATTAAGACTGCGCTAAAGGTTATCAGGCATGACATGTCATTGGAGCATGATTTAATTAATTCATTCGTTATTTAATTAACTTGGATTGCACTGGGTAGTCTCCTTTCTGTTCACGCACACACAGGCATGCATCTCACAGGACTGCATATGTTCCTGTCAGATTGTATTGGATGGCTTCAGTACTGGCTGGTGCGACATAACTCAGTGGGAAAAGAAGAGAGTGTGCCTGCCTGCATGTGTGTGTGTGTGTGTGTGTGTGTGTGTGTGTGTGTGTGTGTGTGTGTGTGTGTGCGTCAAGGCATGTATTTTATGGGTTTGTGTATGTTTGTACCTAAGAGCAAAAGAGATTGAGGAATGGAGGTCTGTGTGTGTGTGTGTGTGTGTGTGTGTGTTTGTTTGTGTCCTCTTTGGGTATCTTCTCTGCGTATCCAATAACAGGTTGTTTCTAAGGGATCCATTCATCAGTGTGCTCTATCAGCACTCTCTCTGTTTCATGCCCACTTTGTCTTCTGTCTTGTAGCAGTTATTTCTCTCTTTCTCTCTATCCCTCTCCTGCCCTTTTCTTTGTCCCCTTGTTCACTTGTTCTGCAGATGAGAAGGATAGAGGAACAGTTTGGCCATTCAAGCAGAAAGCTTGCCTCTTCCCCTGTGCTCCATACCATCCCCATGTGCCATGCAATCTCTGTGCTCCATACAGTCTCTGAGCTCTGTATGATCTCTGTGCTCTGTACAATCCCCACACTCTGTATGATTCTCATGCTCAGTACGATCTCTGCACTCCATACTATCCCTGCGCTCCATACAATCTCTGTGCTCAATGCGATCTCTGCACTTTGTACCATCCCTGCGCTCCATACAGTCTCTGTGCTCTATACGATCAGTGCGCTCCATACAATCCCTGCGCTCCATACAACCTCTGTGCTCAATACGATCTCTGTGCTCAATATGATCCCCGCGCTCCATACGATCCCGGCGCGCCGTACTATCCCCGTGCTCCGTACCATCTCTGTGCTCTGTATGCTCATTCCTGCTTCGTACAATCCCTGTGCTTGGCATGTGATAGCAGGTATAGGAAGGGAAGGAGCTGAAAAGTTTGCCAGACACCTGAAGCCCAGTTAGTCACCACACAGCCAGACACTGCGCAAGTAAGGAAGCCCTGCACGGAGCTGTGACAGGAGTATAGGCGCATCCACATTCCACCATCAACACCCGTGGCAAAAAGTAGCGTAGCACAAGGGTAAAGCAGACAAGCCCACAGAGGTCACTGTTGCCAGAGGAGTACAGCTACTATTGAACCGCAGCATTGGAGTGAATATCACTTACATTTCTTTAGAGTTTTTAGCTCTATGACCATACTTGCATTAGAGAACATCTAATATACCTCAGCATGCTGAATTGGAGCATATTAGAGTCGCTTTTAATAATTAAATAAGCAGCAGTCGTCGTGTCTGTTCAGTCACGTATAGCTGATACCCACCTGTTCATCTTACTCAAAGCATTTAAGGCAGCCCTAACCTGCTCTTGTACATGTGTGGTTTTTACCATCAGACTGTTAATAACTGGACTCCAGGGCCCTGTATTGGGGAGGATGGAAAGCAAAGTAATAAACGTGACCCTAGAAATGGGAAGAAAGCCAAGCTTAAATAAAGCTCAGCTACAAGAGTGTTGTTTGGAAACACAAAGAATGACAGAAGAGTGGTTAAAAAACCCACCCTGGTAGGAACTGAAGCACGCCGTTACCTCGGCTAGATAAGAGAAAAGGGCTTGTCTCCTATGCAGCAGAGATGGCGAATCAGGAATCTAGAATCTATCTGATAATCTGAATAAAACTTCCATCTTCTCTCATGCCGCTACAGTATCTGTCTGTTAGTTCTGAGATGGTACAGTATTTTTTTTCCAGCACACTGCTCTCAGGCTGATGTTAAATTCAGTACAAGGGCTATACAAGGGCCTTTAATCCTTCAGGTACACATGCTTTTGAGTACTGTACCGAACTGATGTGTTTGAGGACTGTACTGAATCTGTACTGAATCAGTGTGTTTTAAAGCTGACTGCAGAGTCTTATTGGTTGTGTCATTTTTCTATATTGTCCAATTGCAACTTTACAAAATCAGTAGCTAGTTAGCCAGTAGAAGGTGTTAAACTCATGTTGCAATGGAAGACTCAAGTTAGATGATCTTCTCCTGATATGATCACACTGAACTTGCTTAACCTTTTATCCTTACAGTATTTCAGCCTTAAACCCAATGGCACCAACCCATTTATAACTATATTTATGGTTGTACTGTTACACTAGAGGTTATGTGCGTGTCTTCATTATAGTTCACAGTAGCCCGAATCATCTTTGCGCTGCATTTTCTTAAAATAGTTCTAAACATGTATGAAATACAATTGTCATTTATTGTATACTGTTTAAGGTTTTGTACAATGGAATGCTTGCAGCAACTAATGAGACTCGACAGACATTTTCTGAGGGAGGACTTGTGACTTGACTCGGGACTCTGTTCCAGAGATTTGAGCTTTGACTCAGACTTGCACCTCAGATTCTGGAGGCTGGACTTGGACTTGCCCCCCCACAGACTGGTGAACATCTCTGTGGTGCAGAATGGCTCAGTGCAGTGATCACGGTGGGTCTTATGGAGAAGTCTGAAATTTATGTTGGAAATTTACACTGGAAGTGAGACAATATTCTTTTTTTTCCCCCAGCAGCAGTTATATAGGGGTTGAGTTACTTGAATATGCAGGCATGGTATGCTATTTACAGATCTGATTTGTAGATATGTAGATTTGTAGATATTGAAGTGGATAATATGTTTGATGAGGGTTTGCAGAGATCAGACAATGTTGTCCAAGAGAATGGAAGTTCAAAGGTTAGCAGTGGTGTGTTGGGTGTGACTGATAACACCAGTTTGTCAGGAGAACTGAAGGTCAGGTTAGGTCAGTGCAAGAAAGACAGACTGATAGCCAAAGAGAAAGAGGGGAGGATGGGAGCCCGACCTCCTAATGTTTGAAAGGAAAGTTCTTCTGCATCTGACTTAATGTTTCTTCACTTTTCGTTTTCCATGATGACAAAAAGCTCTGTCCGTTTTACATAAGCATTTGAAGACTTTTGTCTTTAAATAGTCGATCGTGTTATTAATCAAATTTATCTGAATGCAAAACAGGATTGTGGTCTGTCTGTATTATGTTTCAATCAGTAGTTTTAAATCTACAGTACTAATCTTGAATGTTAAAAATAATACCTTCTCATCGATGTGACCGTTTCTCATTTAACTTAAAATAAAAAGGTAATTCAAAATTTAAATGGCCGTTTATTTTTGGCAAAACCTAGCCTGTGTCCCTAACACCAGTATGTGTATGTATTTTTATGAGCCTGTAACTTAAACCTTTGATGGGTTAAATAACAGGAAATGAAACCTTTTTTTAGGTTTTGAGATTGATGTTCAGACAGTACAGTACAAGAAGTTCACTGATTGTACAATTTAGTACAAATAAGAAGAATTCACATAAATATTGCCATGCTAAATCTGAAAGAAAATTAATTCATGTAAATTGCAGAAATGTTGTCTGTCTTT
>NW_027658701.1:10000-20950 GCF_041902795.1 Electrophorus electricus | reverse complement strand
AACTGAACCATCGAACGCCCTCGAAGCGGTCCTTTCCTTGCCCACGTCCAGCCTGAACGTCGGCGCTAGGCGTGAGGGAGCGGTACGGGGCTCGGCATGGCAGCCGCGCTGCGTCTCCGGAGAAATTCCCGCTAAGCAAGCCAGTTGTGGAAAATCCCCGCTCTCTCTTCGAGGCACATTCCCAAGAGACTCCAAATCAAGACAATTACACGCCTCGAGCCCCGCTGCCGTCTTAGATAAGCGCACCCAGCATGTCACTGCATTTGGAAGGGGGAGTGATAAGCCACGCATTTTCCAAATCTCCACTCACTCACGGTTATGCATGCAAGATGCTATATGGGCTTTTAGACACCAAGATTTAACTATGTATTGAACAGATGTATTTACATAGATTTAACTATGTAATGGACAGACTTATTTACATTGATTTATGTAACGGACATTTATTTGCATAATTTGTTTTGTTCGTAATTCAGATGGAGACGTTTGTAAGTCATATTGAAAGGAATCCCTTTTTTTCTGAAGTCTACGTGGACTCATTAGACAACCACTTCATTCCCAATGGAAAATATTCACAACTTATTTATTTATGACAAGCTTGGCTCTATTGGAAACAGAAAACACATTTCACACCAGAACCAATATTTCCCTGGTTAGCTTGGCCTCATGCTTGCAATGATGTGAACCGCTTATGCATACGGGCTTGTTCTACTAAGAGCCTTTTTACAGAGTGCGAGACTTCCTGTGGCTTGCTGACCAATCAGAATCCATCCTGGACATCACACGGCAGGTCATTAACAGCCCATAAATCCCAGCCAGCGTCCGTGCACCCGGCTCTCGCTTTGGGCCAGCCGTGCTAACGCTGGTGTGGATGGTCATTAAAAAGGGAAGAAACCGAGAGGGGGAGCGGAAGAAGTTCCAGCAGTGAGGGGAAATGTTCTGTGGGAGAATTTACTCTGTAGGGGTCATTCTTTCATTTCTGAGGAAGAATAATTGGATACTTCATGAGAACAGAAATGTCCCTTCCGAACCATTCTGGTTACTTTTTTAGTAAGTTTTCTTAATTCTTTTGTCTCCGTTTGATGTTTTTGTAGTTCCTTTAGTCTTATTTTACACACCAGTGCCATTATCTTCAAGGATGGGCCCTTTTCCCACCTCACATCCTGGAAAAATAGCTGTTTTGTGCTTTGGCCACTTGCTGGCCCTCACCTGGCCGGCACAAGCACCACGGCCTGCCCTCCTTAGTTCTGGCTGGCGTGTCCGAGTCCTCCGAAGGAATCCCAGTGCACCGCAGCTCCTGAGAGCCCGAGGACTATTGATTGCTCTGCACGACTTGCTCCCGCACACACACTGACACTGAGTGTATTATTATTGACCGACTGCATTCTACCGAGGCTGCACTGCTACCGCTGGCAACTGAAAAGGCTTAGAAGCCAATTTGTCCTGCTCTAAAGGACTTTTAATGAAGTATTCACAGGGTCTGCACTGTAAGGCTCTCGGGGACATGAAACAAACATTGTTGTGGCGTGGCAGGAGCCAATTAGCCACTGCTTCTAGAACGAGGCCTCCCTCCACCCATTCATCCAAACAAATATGCGTGTTGGGTATGCTGCCTTACCTACCTGTACTCACAGAGCCGCGCTATATACGAGTTTGTGTCCACTTTGCATATCTCACTATGTGATGGAGCCAAGATGTGCTTCCGTGATGATTCCTCATCTATAAAGTTTTCCTTAATTAGCCTCGGTCCTACTCTTCTTCATTTAACGAGTCATCTCGATGTGGACGTTCAGTTGCATGCTAGGATCTCGGGACAGACGGGGGGCTTTTGCGTTCTCCTCTCTCCCCGCTTGTATCTCCAAACACCTCCTAACTGACAGCTTCTCATTGCCTTCAGCAACTTTGAAAAAGATGCTGTTTGACGTTTTAAACAAAGAAGCGGATATTTCTCTCCCTCTTACTCTCTGTTACTCTGCTTTGGGATGTATTTGGGATAATTTGTGGTGTATTTGGGATGCTTTGGGGTGTATTTTGGAATCTTTGGGTTGTATTTGGGATGTTTTGGGGTGTATTTGGTATACTTTGGGATGTATTTGGGATGCTTTGGGTTGTATTTGGGATGCTTTGGGATGTATTTGGGATGTATTTGAGATGTTCATTTGTTTTCTACATTTGTATACAAACTGCTCATGCTTCTTTTGTACAACTGGCTCAGTTGGTTCAATAAATCTTGTATTGAATTTTTGCCATATCTAAGTGGCAACAAAGTTAAAACTCAGCTGATATATTTGTCCATTCTAAAAGGGGATGACCCTTGACCTCGCCTACCCTCTGAAACCAGAAATCTGGTCAGATTAAGCAGACTGGTATGTGGGGCCGTACTGGTGGAAGCCGGATGAGTTGCAGAGCTCATAATGAAGCTACGGGCTTCCTCTGCCCTGCTACCACTGAAGTGAACATCAGACAAAAGGTTATGCTTATGACGTATTCTCGGTATAACCCTGCCCTGTTCACGCGTCCTAACAATATGCACTCCGGTGTGATTTTAAGATGAAGTAGAGTTACGGATCTTATCTGATGGTCTAAAGGTGAAATGTTGAAGGCGTATCGGAGAGCACTACGCATTTCACTCCAGATTAGGGTCACCGGGAAGTGGGATCCTCTTCAGGACTTTCCGGATGTTGTCCTAAGTTCACCTCCCATCGTTTTCACGTTTGTTTCAGATGCAGGCGTATAGTACAGATTCACTGTATGTTGACCTCTGTGCAGTGAAAGAGCTTAGCTGTTCCTGTACGGTAACCGCCCCAGACAGCATAGTAACCACTCCAGACAGCCAAACTGTTTATGTTGTGCGTAGACAGGTTTATCACCATCTATGTGTGTGTGTGTGTGTGTGTGTGTGTGTGTGTGTGTGTGTGTGTGCGTGTGTGTGTAAGGGATCTTGGGCTCCAGAGCCGAATGGAGGGCAGAGGGAATGTTTACTCTGGACAGTGTGCAGGAGTATGTAGAATCAGCAGAGGACAGCTAGCGTGGAGCTGGGTGGATGTACACAGTGTAAATAGGGTCAGATGAGGTTAAGCCAGGCCAGATTACCTGTTACCTTTAGCCAGAGTACTTTAGATTTCCGCACACACACACACACAAATACACACGCACACACATGCACGCATGCACACGCGCACACACACGCACACACAGATGTGCGTGCACATTCATACACATGCATGCATACACACCCGCAGACACAAACACAAGCACACACGAACAAAACAGCTGCATGTATATACAGCGCACTCCCATAAAGACCCACACACATGCGCGCACACACATTGTAGACATGTATACTGTTACGAAGCCTGTTGTTAAGCTCACTTACAAATCACACGTTCACACGACGTATACAAACCGTATCCGCCAATGCACTTTAGGGTCTCCGCAAAGTCTTAAACCTGCTGAGGGCAGGGGATTGTAACAGGGTGTGACAGACAGACCCCAGCGTAGTGTCCAGTCGCACAGCTAATAGGCATCTGCATAGTCTCTCCCATCAAACATTCATAAAGGCTGCACAGCACGAACGCACGCACACACACGCCGTGCTGTCTCGATGTCTCCACAGCCCTCGGTACATGCTTGCGTTGGTGCGTTACTTGCTCCAGCTCTTATGAGGCGCCCTTCATCTTTACGTGCACGGTAAAAAGGACACGGTGTTTGTCCATGTAACAGCTAACGTATAAAGCCTTGTTTGGGTTAAGTGACAAAACTTGAGATTTTTAAGGCCAGTAAGGTTTTCAGCTGGAGCAGAAAGTCTGCACAAGTTTTGTTCCAGGTGCACCACCATGGAGAAAGAATTACAAATCGGTATTAGAATTTTACTTCAGTTTCTAGACATAATTTGGTAAATAGTTATTATTTATTAAATTATGTATTTATTATATCCAGTGTCTAAATAATTAATTCACATAACCACACTAATATAAATAGTGACTTATTCATTCATATTTTGCAACTAAAATATCTTCAATCCCCTTTTTTGCTTCTGTTCTCTCCAGCCAATCGGAGCTCTGAACCCAAAGCGTGCAGTGTTCTACGTGGAGCACTATGAATCATGGGACGAGGAGACGCCGCCCTGCCACTACAGCACTCACTACTCGACCGCGGCCGCCGCCCTCCACTGGCTGGTCAGAATAGTAAGTCCTTGATGTAATGCGCTGCAGCCTGTAAACCTCAGCCTGACCCTTGGGTAGTTAGGACATTGGGTATAACAGTATCCACAGCAAAAATAATGTCCTGCTCCAGACGAATAAACATGAGGGTAGTTGACCACAAGACGACTGGATAGTGGGATTCCTTTTATGTAGTCTGCTGATTGCGCTCCAGTGGAAAAAGTTTGCTTATCATAGAAGGAATATTTCCCTGCGACAACGTTGTCACAGGGACGTTGTAAAAATCGTTTAGACGATCAGGGATTTATTAGGATGTAAACTATGTATTGCTAACCTCTAAATGTACAGGGCAGTAAACCACACAAAAATGGTACGGTGAGTCATTTTTTAAAATGTCATACCTGTGGTTCAGAATACACTAAAATGTTGACCCCTTTAACATAGCATATGGATGATATCTTGAATGGGAAAGCCCAAGGTCTCGTACCGCAGCACACGAGACCTGCGTAGGGAGCCAGGGGTCCTCATGTTTCCGGAGCGGTCGCGACGGCCTGCGTGCTTCAGCAGCACGCCTCGTGACGTTTTGCAATGCTGAGCCGAGGCTCTACCAGCGCCATGCCAAGCCTGACAATCGGGACCGATTCGAGTTCCGCTCCAGAGGGCCCCCGCGGGCGCCTTTCACGGTCTGTTAAGCCCAGGTTCGGGGGGCGGGCTAAAGAGGCCAGCGGCGTGCCCCGCTGGCCGCTGCGAACACTCCCGTGACACTCCGTGAATGAAGATGACCACATACAGCCATCCAGCCCACCTGCTGTCCTAAAGCAAGACCACCCTTGTATCAACATATACTGAAGATGTCTTGTTCATATCATATACTTATGTACAATATAAATACCAATTACTACTTATATATTATATGAATGCTCATTTTCTTACAGTAGACATTATAGCAACTGAAAAGGTGCAATTTTGCTGCCATAAATATATTTACAACAAAATGTACGCTTTAGTTTCTTTTGTTTCAGACATATTCCGAATTAATAAACTTTGTAATTGGCTCTCCTCTGGCAGGCAGCAGCTCTGGGCTGATGATGTCTGGGAGTGTCGTGATGGCTCTTAAGTCAGCTTGAGTGAGACTGCAGTCACATGCTTTCTCCCTCACTGCCTCTTCCTGCCTGTGTGTGTCACTCGCGCCCGGAATGATATGAGCCAATTAGAGCCAGAGTTCTGCTCCTCAACCAACAGGCCACATTCAGTAATTAATTCTGCCCGAGGCACTGTTAGCGTAAATGAGAAGAGGGGGGTGAGAGGTGGGGGTGTGGGTGGGGGTGTGGGTGGGGGGGCGCTAAGTCTCCATAATCTGACAGATGTGTCCTCCACATTGAGATGTTTATGCAAACGCAACGCTTCCCCGAGCTTCCCGGCGCGCTCGGATATGTGATTGCGTCAAATTACCATACGGATGAATTCGGATTTCGCTTTGCTGGTGTTTGTGTTGCAGAATAATATTAGTTTCCCAGGGAAAAAAAAACAAAAAACAACAACCCCTCTGCAGATTTGTCCAAACAAGTGGTTAATTATCAAGTCAGGAACGGGGGAATGGAATGCGTCCCGCGTCCGGCGCCGCTTCCTCCGTGGCCTGTGGGTTCGGGGCCCCAGGATGCCGGACATTCACCACATGTGCCCCTGTGTGTCCCCGTGTTTTTGTGAACAGGAGCCGTACACCACCTTCTTCCTCAGCACCAACAGCAACAAGTTCGAGCACCCGGACCGCACGTTCTCGGGGGTGGCCCACTCCTGGAGGCACTGCCAGCGCAACACGTCCGACGTGAAGGTAAGGCCCAGAGCCCCGGTCCTCCCACCTCGACCTGTGCCACACCGTTCACTTAATAATACAGGCACACTGCTACCAGAAGGCTGTAAACCAAAGTTCACATTCTGTGTCTGAATACACCTTGAGAACCTGTGGTGACATGCCCTAACCCTGATTATTCATGTGTCTGAATTATTAACACCCTCTGAATCCTGTGCATCACAACATATTCACCAATCGGACCCTCGCTTCACTGCACGCCTGTGGGGCAGGTCGCGGTGAGACCCTCACCCCCCGCTCCCACCCCCTGCTCTGTGTCACACGGCAGGGGGCATTCGTGCTGACCTGGAAGTGTCAGACGTCTTCAGCGCAGCCGACGCAGGCGCCAGCCTCGCTCCAGGGCCAATTAATAAAGCATAAATGGTGATAGCCATTTAAAATGTTCTCCTTAACGTTCAAGTAGGGGCATTCTCCTTGGCAGAGCCTGGGGACAGCACAGAGTGACGCGTACTACAGACGAACCGCACGCAGGCCGGCTGCCTAGTGAAACTTCAACCCTGTTAAGAAACACAGGGTCCCCGCAGCCATGGGTGTGTGTGTGTGTGTGTGTGTGTGTGTGTGTGTGTGTGTGTGCATGCGCGCGGATATGATTTTACACGGCAGAAATGCTTTGCAGGTGTGTTAGGACACAAGCAGATGAGGTACATGCTGTGGTCAGAGCTAGCAGCAATCTTTTTTTCATAATGTACGCCACAAGACATATTTTTTGCCGGTGAAGGAGACCGAGTTGTTGTACATTTGGTAGAATGTTAGTAATAAGCATATCACCTCACGTCTGAGAGCACTTCGCTGGCCAGTGGACGGGTACTGGGCCTGTCTGAAGCTCGCCGGAAATTAGAGCGTTACACATCTATACCCTCCCCACGCGCTGTAGATGCGCACACACACCTCTGCATTGCGCACTGGGACGGCTGCATGTCCCGGAGGGGCCAGCCTGTGGGAAGTGCTTGCTGAGCAGTGGTCCAGTTTAAAAGGAAGCTCGTTTTGACTGAACCCCCTGTCCTCTTCATTACCCCATCCCTCCAGTAATGAGTACAAGCTGTCAGGGAAAGCTGCCTTCACGGGGACGAGACCCAAGAGAGAGCGAGAGAGAGAGAGAGAGAGAAAGAGAGGGAGCGAGAGAGAGAGAGAGAGAGAGAGAGAGAAAGTCGTTGGGAACTGAAACTGACCCAGCATGGTGTGCCCTTGCTCCGTTTCCCAAAACCCACCCCCCCACCCCCCAGCTAGCCACTGAACGGCGGCTGATACCGCGACGCCTACTACCCTGTCCGTCTGCCATTAGCTCGGCACCCGGACCGGAGTGAGCGGGAGAGAGGGAGAGAGCAAGTCGTTTTCCAACTTTCAACAATTTCCCAATGAGCTCTCCCCCCCCCCCCGTCGTCGCGGCGATGCCCGCTGACAGCTGCAGCAGCGGGCGTCATTAGAGCGGGCGTTGTCGAGAGTCCGCGCTGGGGTGTGATTGACTTGTCAGCCCATTACGAGGCAGTGGCAGAATTAATGGCTGGCAGCGGAGGAGGAACAGGAACAGGGATGACGCGGGCAGCCAGGATGGATGGGAGCGAGGCCGTCCATCGCCATGGCGACCCCCCCCCCCCCCCCCCAAAATACCGCCTCCACGGATAGGGTCGTCCAGTTGTCTGGACCGCTCAAGCTCCCATTCTGGTGTTGCTCCTTGCTCTGGACTTTCAGCCGAGATGGTGACAGTTAGCATCCACTGTCTGCTTCTTTTTTTTTTAGAGCTGTTATAGAGAACAACCGTGGAGGTTATTATATGGAGGTAGTCTGGAAGCTTAAGGGTTAATGGACAAATGTGCATGTTCAGTACCTAAAGCTGCACCCAATGTATGAATATCACTAAACGTCAGTGGGAAAGAAACAGCTTTACTGCTGCCATGTCCTGGGTCCTGACCCGTTTACAAACATAACACCCTCAGCTTCACCCAGCCCAGGAGCACCTTTAAAAGAAATGTTCAAATTCACGACAACTTCCTTTAAACTTGTGAAAATACTTTGACTTGACAGGTTCGGTTGTTTGCAGGCAGGCTAACGTCATAAATGCTTTTAAACGTTTCAGAGGTGAGTGATTCTCTATGCCCGTGAAGAAGGAAGGGGTCACATTCCTCGTGTGCATACGCCCCAGCGTGCACATCCATCGCTCACAGGGCATGCTGGGTAATTTGTTAAGGGGGTGGGGTGGGGTGGGGTGGGGGGGGGGGCGTGAGGTGCGGTATGTGGCAAACTGTCTGAAAGATGGTACAGGGTTTTTTTTTTGTTGTTTGTTTTTTTACATGTCTAAGACAGAGATGCTCTTGGTTTCTCCTCTGAGCCGTGGAGTTTCAAAACAGTTGCACGACTCCCATGCACCATGTCGCCTTTATGGCTAATTTATTCGTTTCTTGTGTCATGCGTCATTGAAGCGTCAGGTGCGCCCGTGTTTACCGAGGTGCGCGTGCCGCGGTGCGGCGCGTTTGAATTAGCGTGAGCACCTGTCCCACGGACGAGTCACGCGCTCGCCGCTCCAATTCACTCACCCGTCAGGGCGGCCCGAGTGGGAAACGCAGCCTGCCCCTCACCTCTTAGGATTCTGCCCTCTTGGTTCAGTCTATTCTCACCCACTCACTGGGCTGTCTCCAATTTCTATTCTATTCTATTCTATTCCAACGGCCTGTTGCACTGTACCAACTCTACACTTCGCTGCCTCCTCAATTCTGTTCACAGGAGCTGATCCCGGAGTTCTACTACCTGCCAGAGATGTTTGTGAACAGTAACGGCTACTGTCTGGGAGACAGGGATGACGGAACCCCCGTGTGTGACGTGGAGCTGCCAGCCTGGGCCAAGACACCCGAGGACTTTGTTAGGATCAATAGGATGGTGAGAACTCCACCCTAAAACTCCCTAAAAAAAACACCTGCCAAGCTCCACCTTAACTCTCCGCCCCAGCCTTAAATCGCCTGTCGAGAGCCTTGTCTAACAACCAGTGGATATTCAACAGGGACATGGGTTGGTGTGGTACAGCTCATACATCAGACTGGCAGCTCTAGAATCATACTATTAGACTGGGCACTCTAGAATCAGACTGGCAGCTCTAGCATGAGACTATCAGTCTGGCAGCTCTAGAATGAGACTATCAGGCTGGCCGCTCTAGAATCAGACTGGCAGCTCTAGAATGAGACTATCAGGCTGGCCGCTCTAGAATCAGACTGGCAGCTCTAGAATCAGACCAACTGCTTCCGGGCTCCACTGTCCTATGGCCCCTGCCCCCGGCACCCGTGACTCCTCATCAGGAGTTGAAGTTAATGAAGTTAAACTATTTGTTTTAAAGCCAGTGAGTATACGGCCGGCCTGTACCTGGCGGCGGTGCGTTTGGGGTCCGGCTGGGGTTGTCTGAGGACTGGACCCCCAAAAGGCCAATGGAAATGACATTTACGTTTATAGGCTTTTGGTTTTTTTCCCAACGTTGGTTTAAAGTGACCCTGCTGTGGGGTCACTCTGTGCTGCATTAAATCATCTTGATTTTACCATTGGGACGAAAGCGAAACAAAGGACAGCACGACACGACCTAGCTCCTGTTCTGATATGCTACTCTAGCACCAACCCTGACGCCGCCACTGGCATGCATAGCCGCTGTAACGTCATACGAATGTTGCCCGATATGGATTCAGCAGACGGGTGAGCAAGCGTCTCACGGCGGCCTGGACCCAGAGAGAGCTTTTGCTCCCTACAGACATGCACACGCACACCGAGTCACCCGAAGAGGGTGGGATGTCTGCATGCTGTCCATTTAGAAATGCAGGTCTGCCATTGGCTGGATGGCTTTTGAGGGAGGTACTGTTCCGCATGCGCACATACACCAATACCGAGCATCCAGATTTATGCTGGTAACTCAAATGCACTCCTGCTTTCTGTTTTTTTGCCAGTTCTTCACAATGCACACATAAGAATCATCCCTCGAGACTGTTGCAACTGTTGTGCATTTTAACAGGTTAAAATTAATGATGGAACACAATTTTCACATGCAGCGAAACAGGCTTTAGGTTTTAGGTGCCGAGCAGGTGTCTAAAGACCAGGATAGTGTTTTGTACCCTCAGTGTAAAGACCCTTACACAGTATGCAAACTGGACACGTTTATGGCCTTAACAGTCATAAACACAGAGGACACTGTTTGTTTGTTCCCTTGCTCAGAGCTACCTGAACTTCCTCTGCTAAAGATAGCGTGCACCTAGCTGAACGGGCATGCTGTGTTTTGGCCTACACTGCCCAAGGAGGGTGTGTGTGCACGCGATGTGGGAAACACGCTTGACCTTTTCAGCCTCCTTGACAGTAACGGCTGCAGTGTGTGTGTGTGTGTGTGTGTGTGTGTGCACGTGCGTGTACATGTCTTATGGAGGTGACCTTTCCTCCAGCCCCTCACAGCTGTCCTGTTCAAACGCAAACACACACACACACACACACTGATGCACACAAGCGCGTGCGCACGCACGTGGAATGTTTGTGGGCGGAGGTCCATCTGTCAGTTAAAATCAAAGGCTTCCTATAGGAGAGCCCCTTTGGGACATGATGAAATATCAGATCAGCCCCACCGAGGGCTGTTCTTGGGTGATGCTGCCAAACTTGCCCAAGCCACATGCTTCAGGGGGGAGACGCTCTCGCTCACGCTCCCCTACAACCTGTTTACACCGGAGCCCCAAGCTCTGAAATATTAACGTTGCAGAACATGCTTCAGCGGTAATGAATTTGTCATGGGGAACGTTGTCGGAGTTTCAGCGGAGGAAGTTTGTGCCGGTTGCTTGCCGGATGCGGGTTTTCTGCGGAAGGTGTGTCGGCGTTCACACGTGTGGTGTGTGGGGCGCGCCCCCCCCCCCCCCCCGTGACGCCACGGTGCTGATTAGCACACGCCGCGCCGGGGCTTCTCTGCGT